>NW_020948161.1:0-1210 GCF_900497805.2 Vombatus ursinus | reverse complement strand
ACATTAAACATTATTCAGAGTTAATTTTAGGTGAACACAAGTCCTAAAGATAGGGATTATAATAAAAGAAAACTTCCTGGGGAAGTTGAGTCATGAGTTGTTCTGAAGAAAGCTTGGGGACATAAATACATTAAAAATGAAGGAGTAAGTAGGGGGAATGCACACAGAGACAAAAACAGCCTTTTGCAGTATATATGAGTAGTTTCCACCAGCTTGAGGAGAGAGTACAAATCAGGGCATAGTATAAATAACATGAGTGCCATTAGACTGATAGGGGATGGTGGTGGTGGAAAGTCTCAAAGCCCATTACAGAGAGTTTTTAATTTGCTCAACTGTAATTAGGGAAGGGGGTTGGGTGAGGAGCATAACTTTTGTTGTATTTGGCCTAATAAATTATGGCACATTGTGATCATAATGTGAAAACAGTGTCTAGGTAGCATTCCCTTAGAAATATTAATAACTGACATATGTAGTGCTTTACAAATTATTTTATACACAACATTTAAAAGTCACCACAACCCTGGGGATAGGCTCTACAAGTATGACTGTCCCGATTTTATGAATGAGGAAACAAGATTGAAATGAAGGTGATATACTCATGATCATATGAGTAGTGAGTGGAAAAGGTGGAATTAACCAGGTTTTCTTGATTCAAAATGCGGTTCTCTCTGTCCACCACACTAAGTTATTCATAGAAATCCTTACAATTTGACTGGTAGGAAGGTATGTGGACATTAAACATTACTTCTAGGAAATAACTATTGGATCAGTAGGCTTATTTTATAGGAAATTCATTAGAAGAATCACACATTTTAAGGCAAATTGAATTTAAAAACAAAGAAAAAACCATGAGCAAGGAGTAGCCAAAGTCTGGTGAATCCATGGAAGGACATTCACAAGAAGTTTTGTAAAAGTCAAATGGACAAAAGCCAAGAATTCTTTTTGAAATAGGCCTCCCAGAAGTGGTATTATAAATGAACATAATTAATACTCCAAATTGACCATTATTGTCCCCAAACCAGCTACTGTCTTCCAAATTCCCTTTCTCTATTAATAGTACCTTCCTTCTCCCAGTCATCTGGGTTTGAACTGAGTCATCATTTATTTATATTTCTCCTTCAAATTCAACAGAGTGGAGTCAATAGTCACTAGTCACAAAATACTAAGGAACATGGGGATGATGCTGGATCATCACTAGGCTGACCAGGTT
>NW_020948160.1:0-1120 GCF_900497805.2 Vombatus ursinus | reverse complement strand
TCAGCAGCTTATCTAGTCCATCCTCAGTATTTTATAGATAAGGAAACTGAAGCTCAGAGAAGGTATGTGCCCCAGATCCCATAGCTAATGAGTGACTGAGGTGGGAGTGGCACTGAGGTCCTCTCAGTCCAAACGTTAGGCTCTTCCACTGTTTCTTTCTACTTTGAAGCCTCATTCTGGCTTGGATGTGATATAGGATTCTTGAAGGCTACACCATTGGAACATAAGCTAGAGTAGGTCTTACCCATCTAGAAAGTCTTTAGAATGGGGCCTGAAGACAAATTTTAAGTTCTAAACTGGCAATCTCAGGGAGTCTCTTCACCAGAATGTTGCCTAGGAGGTGAACAATTATTATTATTTTAAATGATATTTTATTTTCCCCTAATTACATGTAAAAACATTTTTAAACATTCATTGTTTTTCTTAAAGTTTTGAATTCCAAAATCTCTCCCTCCCTCCCTCTCCAATTGTGCAATGAGGAAATTGAAATAAAATGACTTGCTCAAGCAGAGATTAAAACTCTGGTCTTGTGATTCCAAATACAGCATTCTTTCCATTGTAGTGGACTGCCTCTGAATCATAATATGGTACAAAGAATATACATCTTGTAGTTTGAAAAATTGGGTCTGAGTCCTGAAGGCTGCCAATTCCCTGTTTCTTCTTGGCTAAATCATTTCCCCTCAATAGATCTTCATTTATAAGAGCATTAGACCAGATCTCTATGGTCCTTACTAGTTTAAAGGGCTGACTCACTCAAATCCAATTCATCCTCAAGTTCAGACATCACCCTCATGATGTCCAAGAACAAAGGATGAACAGAAAGCAATAACAATTATATGTTTAATGATCTAGAGCAACAAATCTGTCTCCACCCCAATTAAAATTTAAAAAATTATAAGCATAATGCCCCTAACCAAGATTTAAGGCTCATATTTTAAAATCCCTTTTTGCAAAGTAGACTATTATTAGTATAAATCTCCATATCTATCAACCTGTCTATCTAGATATCTACCTATCATATTCTTCTGAACTTTTAGGATCGTAGGATTATAAATTTAGAGCCGGAAAGTTTCTCAGCAGCTTATCTAGTCCATCCTCAGTATTTTATAGATAAGGAAAC
>NW_020948159.1:0-1509 GCF_900497805.2 Vombatus ursinus | reverse complement strand
CTTCCTCATTCTTTCTATATCTCTGTGTATACCAATGCGGCACTCGAAGTGTCCATTGTTTTGTGGTTGTTGCGTTTTTGTTTTTTTTAATGTAACTGACCCACCTCCTTTTGAGGTTATGCAGATCCTTATTGGTATCTTTCATGCCACTCATGTGTAAGTCATCGTAGATAATGTACTGTAGCCTACCTATGTCTACCATTTCTCTTTTCATTCCTCTTTAAGCTAGTTTTAATTCTGCCACATAGCATTAACAGGAGAATGTTGGTATTAAAGAGATAGGATTTTGCTGCAGTTTGCCACTAGCACTGTGACTTGTTACAATATCTGAAACTTCTGTTATTAAAGATTTATTCCTTTGGTTCTTAAAGGGAAAAGCCTTTTAGGATTACCTAAATGCAGGTATCTTAAGGTGGGATAAAACTTAACTGCCTAGGCTTGTTGTTGAGAGCATAGCCCTATGGGAATATAACTCAGAATAATGTAGGAACCAGTGAGGTCTGACCTATCTGATTTGAGAGATGCAAGAAAAAAAGATTGGGAAAGGTACAGAAGACAGAGATCAATCACTTAACTACACATTTTCTGCATTTTAAGAAAAATAACCTCTTTATGATTATATATTACCTTAAGGTGATACTTAGGAAACTGAATTAGTCATTGGGACTAGCAGTATGGAACTCATTATTTTCTTTAGTTTGATCTATTTCTCTCCCAGATTTTTACCCACATTCCTATACTTTTTACTGATTTTTGTTTTTTTATGTAAAATAATAATCTTTATATAATATTAATTGATGAGGTGAGAGATATGTAATTAGAAGTCATATCATTTAAATATGGCTCTTTATCTTTTTTGTCCTCTAGAATGTGCAAATACAAAACTGAGATTGTAGTTTAATTGTGATTAAATCACACTGATTAGATGGATTCTGGATCAAGAGGAAATTTCATGAAATTTCTGAGTATTTCATTTCTAGATCATTAGAATATTACTTGGAACTGAGAGATTTTTTTTTTTCCATGCAAGTTTCAGGGGCAGAGACATTAATGTTATTTAGAGAACGAAAAATCTTACATTGATTTGGAATACCTACTTAATGACTATCTTAGCATTTAATTCTAATCAAGGTTAAGAGGAAATTTGCATCAAATTTTGACCCCATATGTTTTAGACTTTTAAACTTTGTCATTTTGTTATGTGCATAGAT
The DNA here is from genome assembly GCF_900497805.2 of Vombatus ursinus. NCBI lineage: Eukaryota > Metazoa > Chordata > Mammalia > Diprotodontia > Vombatidae > Vombatus > Vombatus ursinus. Next base: position 298 of record NW_020948159.1, on the reverse strand, counting down.
AGAAACATTTTTGTTTATCATATATGTATGCGTATGTTTATATCTATATTTTAGGTGGCTAGATGGCTCAGTGGTTAGAGCACTAGGCCTGGAATCAGGAAGACCTGAGTTCAAATTTGACCTCAGACACTTACTAGTTATGTGACCCAGGGCAAGTCACTTAACTTCTGAGATTGGAGAGCTCAGCGTATACTAAGGGAGGTCATTTCTTTTTTTTTTTTTTTTTAGCATTATTTAATTTACTTATATAAATTTTTATTGATATCTTTTGTTTTAACATTGCCTAACTTTTTCTCTA
>NW_020948158.1:0-1557 GCF_900497805.2 Vombatus ursinus | reverse complement strand
TAGAGAAAAAGTTAGGCAATGTTAAAACAAAAGATATCAATAAAAATTTATATAAGTAAATTAAATAATGCTAAAAAAAAAAAAAAAAGAAATGACCTCCCTTAGTATACGCTGAGCTCTCCAATCTCAGAAGTTAAGTGACTTGCCCTGGGTCACATAACTAGTAAGTGTCTGAGGTCAAATTTGAACTCAGGTCTTCCTGATTCCAGGCCTAGTGCTCTAACCACTGAGCCATCTAGCCACCTAAAATATAGATATAAACATACGCATACATATATGATAAACAAAAATGTTTCTATCTATGCACATAACAAAATGACAAAGTTTAAAAGTCTAAAACATATGGGGTCAAAATTTGATGCAAATTTCCTCTTAACCTTGATTAGAATTAAATGCTAAGATAGTCATTAAGTAGGTATTCCAAATCAATGTAAGATTTTTCGTTCTCTAAATAACATTAATGTCTCTGCCCCTGAAACTTGCATGGAAAAAAAAAAATCTCTCAGTTCCAAGTAATATTCTAATGATCTAGAAATGAAATACTCAGAAATTTCATGAAATTTCCTCTTGATCCAGAATCCATCTAATCAGTGTGATTTAATCACAATTAAACTACAATCTCAGTTTTGTATTTGCACATTCTAGAGGACAAAAAAGATAAAGAGCCATATTTAAATGATATGACTTCTAATTACATATCTCTCACCTCATCAATTAATATTATATAAAGATTATTATTTTACATAAAAAAACAAAAATCAGTAAAAAGTATAGGAATGTGGGTAAAAATCTGGGAGAGAAATAGATCAAACTAAAGAAAATAATGAGTTCCATACTGCTAGTCCCAATGACTAATTCAGTTTCCTAAGTATCACCTTAAGGTAATATATAATCATAAAGAGGTTATTTTTCTTAAAATGCAGAAAATGTGTAGTTAAGTGATTGATCTCTGTCTTCTGTACCTTTCCCAATCTTTTTTTCTTGCATCTCTCAAATCAGATAGGTCAGACCTCACTGGTTCCTACATTATTCTGAGTTATATTCCCATAGGGCTATGCTCTCAACAACAAGCCTAGGCAGTTAAGTTTTATCCCACCTTAAGATACCTGCATTTAGGTAATCCTAAAAGGCTTTTCCCTTTAAGAACCAAAGGAATAAATCTTTAATAACAGAAGTTTCAGATATTGTAACAAGTCACAGTGCTAGTGGCAAACTGCAGCAAAATCCTATCTCTTTAATACCAACATTCTCCTGTTAATGCTATGTGGCAGAATTAAAACTAGCTTAAAGAGGAATGAAAAGAGAAATGGTAGACATAGGTAGGCTACAGTACATTATCTACGATGACTTACACATGAGTGGCATGAAAGATACCAATAAGGATCTGCATAACCTCAAAAGGAGGTGGGTCAGTTACATTAAAAAAAACAAAAACGCAACAACCACAAAACAATGGACACTTCGAGTGCCGCATTGGTATACACAGAGATATAGAAAGAATGAGGAAGTTATATTTTTGTCAGATTTTTTTCAATAAATTATAAATTTTTACTGATT
>NW_020948157.1:0-1262 GCF_900497805.2 Vombatus ursinus | reverse complement strand
GAGGGAGGGAGAGACGGAGGGAGGGAGGGAGAGACGGAGGGAGGGAGAGACGGAGGGAGGGAGGGAAGGAACAGAAAAATGCTGTTAGGTGAAGGAGAAGGTGCTTGCATCGAGTCCATTTTCCCATCTCCCTACCTGCTTGCCCCTGGTGGAAAGGCCTGAGTCTCCACCGATTCGGCCCTTGAGGTTCAGTTCGCTCTCGCCATGTCGGCACAGGTAGATGGAACGAGGTGTGACATGGATGTTCATAAGGTAATACACGGTGCGGCTCTGGATGTGGTCCTGTACCCGGTTCACCAGATAGCGGGTCCCCACGTCGAAGATCTTGATGTAAGACAGATGGCTGAAGGAAGAGCAAGGGAGACTCAGAAAAAAGACCTTTCCTAGGCCTTAAGCCCGCCCCTGCGCGTCTGCCGCCTCCTCCAGGAAGACAGCCGCCGCGCCTTCTCGTGTCTTCTTTTCCACTAGAGGTTCCGAACCTCCTTCCCCGCGTCCAAGTGGGCCTTTCTCCCCCAGCTTTGCCCAGAGCCGCGCTCTACTCCTGCTGAACTCCGCGCGCGTGTCTCGCTCCAGACAAGACCCGATTCCGAAAGAACGGAACGGACCAGAACAAAACCCTGCATTTCCACGGAAGAGAGTTTGGGGGGGTGCTGCTTGACTTTCCAGAAAGGGCTCCCCCCAGCCACCTGCGATAGGAGCTGCCCCGCATTTCTGCCTGGGTGCGTCAGTGCCAGCCAGAGGGATTCTGCCGGAGTCGGAAGCGCACTGATCGGCCAGCATTTTCCAGGCCCATGGCTGCAGGCTGCACTGCCCCCTCACCCCCAGGGAGAAAGTGCACACCCCTGCAGCCCCTGCCTCCCTCTCCCGGACACCACCCTCCTCTTCCAGTCTCTCTCCAGCTGCTCTCCCCTCCCCCCACAGCCCACCTCGATTCTGTCTCTGCACTTCCCTGGCTTGGCTGGCATGGCCTCGCCCTCCCTTTGGCAGATCCTTGGAAGGCCAGTTCCAGAGCTGGCAGCGCTGGGGCAGTCTGCCTTACCTTCTTTTGGGCCCTTTTAAGTCCCTCTTCCCTCATTCTCTCCTTTTTATTTCCTTACTCATTCATTCCTTTATGCATTCATTCTTTCCCTCACCCATTCATTCCTTCTCCCATTCGGTCTTTCCTTCCTCCCCTTGCCCATTTCTTCCTTTCTTCATCCCTTCCTTCACTTTCTTTTTTTTCTTCCCTCATTCATTCCTCCACTTATACCATTCTTCCATGC
>NW_020948156.1:0-9132 GCF_900497805.2 Vombatus ursinus | reverse complement strand
AGGACAGGAGAAGGGGCGGTTTGGGTGAGGAAGGCAGTGAATTCAACATTGGATGTAATGAGTTTGAGATTTCTGTAGAAAGTAAAGAAATGGGAACAATAAGGATAGTATTTATCCTATTATTTTCCTTTCATTTCATGATCTGGGGTGGAAAGAATCCAGGATTTTGGTCAGGATTCCTGAGTCCTAGGCTTAGTCTGAGACGTAACCATTCCTGACTTTAGGTGAGTCACTTAATCTTTCTCGGATTCTTCATGTATAAAATGAGAGGAGAGGACTGGACAATTTCTAAGATCCCTTGACTGTAACAGGCTATGATTGAGTGAAATCAGATACGGAACAATGGTGAAAGGTTAAATTTTCCCAAGTAACATTCTGCCAAGCCCTTTCTTCAGCTCTTCACATGCGCCCTGAAGGGGAGTTGCTTTTCTTCCTTCCTTTTATTTTTCATTTTTTTTTGGAGTGGGTTCTGAAGCAGAGCAGGAGCTGCTTTAGCAGAAGAGTTAATTTAGTCACGAGATCAAGAGTATGTGTTAGTGAATGCAATTGGTGAGATTGACATAAATGGAAGAGAGAGCAGAAGCACTTTGCTGGGGATCTAAATTTGGCAGCCGATCTTTTGAAGTCCCATAGTAGTAGTTTCCATTTTTTCAGAGGTATTTAATGAAACCAACATGAATTAAACTCCATTTCAAGGAATAGCAGTCACTTTCTTCTTCTGGAGTTCCTGTATGAAGGATCTTGAAGCAGAAGTTGAATCTCATCCTGATAAATGTCCCATGGAAATAAGATTATAGGCAAAAGCATAGTTCCCAATATAAGGGTAGTTAGGTGAAGCCTTCATCCTATTTCTGGAATCAGAGGGTGATATCTGAAGGTAGGAAGGTGTGATATATTCAGGAAAAGAAGGACATGCCTTGTGAAGCTTTAGTATGTGAGTATCATGTGTGTACCATAAAGGTATGTGTTCACCTTTTCCATTGCTCAAATTAACTACAATTCTTTGTATAATTGTTATATTTTGTTTTGACTCAACAATCATTTCCCCATAAACAACAATCTTATGTAGAGTTGTTTCAGACTTAGGGGAGAAAAGAAAGCTAAGGAAAGTTACATGATATAAGGATTGCTATTGAGCTTAAGTAACTTTCTGTTCTTATTGAGTGTACCTCTTATTGTTCAGTCATTTCAGTCGTGTCCGACTGTCCCTGACCCAATGTGGGATTTTCTTGGCAAGGATACTGGAGTGCTTTGCCATTTTCTTCTCCAGATCATTTTACAGATGAGGAATTGAGACAAACAGGGTTAAGTGACTTGCCCAGTGTCACATAAATAAGTGTCTGGGGCTGGATTTGAACTCATCAAGGTGAATCTTCATGACTTCAGGTCTGGTACTCTTTCCGCTTCACCACCTCGTAACCCACAACGAGAGAAGAAACAGAGACTCTCACTCTTTGATCCCTGTATGAAGTAGGAAGACTAGGACTTCAGGACGTCATAATCCTTTAAGTTCCTTGTGTAAAGAGATGGAGAGATATAAACTCACTTACCTGACAACCGTTCAGTTTCTCAAAAATATGTCTTTATCCTGGCCTTCCTCTTTGTGGCCACTTCATTACCAGGAGGGGGATGTGGGTGTAGGGCCACCTGATGTATTTGTGACTGTGATGAAGGAAAATGATGTGTGGGATGGGAGAGGAAACAGAGGAGAAAGCAAGTTGACCCCTCCCCCACTTCATTCTATTCTGAAACAAGAAGTGTGGGTTGAGCCCTTGGGCATAGACTTTTTGACATGGGCTTTCAAAAAGTTCTGAGCATGGGCAGCTAGGTGGTGCAGTGAGTAGAGCACAGGCCCTGGAGTCAGGAGGACCTGAGTTCAAATCCAGCCTCAGACACTTAACACTTATTAGCTGTGTGACCCTGGGAAAGTCATTTAACCCCATTGCCCAGCCCCCCCCCAAAAAAACCCCCAACTTTAGAGCGCAAGGCTTCTCTTCTTCCTGCTTCCCTTTACAGGCCTTATCATAAGCAACAGAGAGAGATGGAAGCAAACCCGCTGCTTCTCCCTCATGACCCTGAGGAATTTTGGGATGGGGAAGAGGAGCGTTGAAGAGCGAGTCCAAGAAGTGGCAAAGTATCTTGTGGAGGAATTAAATAAATCAAAAGGTTGGTGTTTTTTCACTTTGTTACCACTGATCTTACAAAAATCCGTCCTATCCCTTGTAACTCATGAAGAGTGAGGTTCGTCCAAGGAGAACCACCATGTTTGCACTTTTGGGCCCATGCTGGGGCTATGCCCATGGCCCTGTGGTCATTCCTAGAAGCCCTGAAGGATCAGGACAGCTGAGAGAAGAGATGAGAGGCAGTGCAGCTCTGCTAGTGAGGTCACGCTGATCTTGTGAGGAGGCAGCGTGGTGAGGAACATTTAGGGGGATGACTTTAGATGTTTTTATTCCTTTTCAGATGGAGCAGAGCTCACGAGAACCTACCAGCACTGGTTCTGTTACTTTTGGTCAACAACTCCAGGAGGAAAAGGCATTACTTTAGGATCATTTGGGGGAGTCCAGGGATTTTCTTGATATTTTGCTGACTAGCAGAAGGAATAGAAGCAGGGCTGAGAACATCGCTAGCATCTCTAGGAAGCTCTTTCCCTTCATGCTTACTCCCCCCACCCCCATCTAAGCTATCTAGCCGAGGAGTTTATCCTTCTAAAAAAATCTGAAACTTAGGGGGCCACAGGGCACTGTAGGAGGGTATGAATGGAGATGCTGATGCCATAAATTCAATAGGATAACTTCTTTTTAAACCATAAAAGGCAAAACCTATGTGTACTGTGTGTGTGTGTGTGTTTTGGGTGTCAAGAACTGGGCAGTAGTAGGGTGCTGTCAGACAATCCTCATAATTAGCTGTATGTGCTCTCCTATTCCAGAATTTTTCACCAGGAATATTATAGGAATAGACTGAGAACAGCATTACTCCATCATGTTGGAATCTGGGACTTTTGCCACAACTCCTGTGTAGATGTTGTCTCCCCATTATAATGTAAGCTCTCTGAGGGCAGAAGCTGTTTCACTTTTGTCTGTGTACCCCTGGTGCATAGCACAGAGCCTTGTGAGAACTTGGTGACTGCTGGTGGATTGCTAATTGATACTCTCTTCTCCCTCGCCTCTATCATGCTGTTCTCCACTGGTTCTCTTTCGTGTTTGATTTTTGCTTCTCTATATTCTTTTGCTGGATCATTATCTGCTTTAAATCCCTTAAATGTGAATATCTCCAAGACTCTGTCCTTGGGCCTCTTTAATATAACCACCACCTTGACCACCATCTCTGCTCTGACCCTGATGGAGACAGCCCAGGACCTTCAAACCCAAGAGCCTGGGGAACAGCAATATTTTCACTCCAGTATCCACAACCTCTCCCTTGTGGAGATGCAGCCTTGCAACTTCTCCCATAGATGCTCAGCCACATATATTGAAAAATATTAACAAAATTAATGCAAAGTAGTTTAGGGAACAGGAACACCTGAATGATCCAGGCTGGTCAGACCACCCCCACCTTGATGATCATCTCCCCTCTTACTCTGATGGAGACAGCTCAGGCCCTTGAGCCCAAGACTTTGGGAAATACAGTGTCCTCCCCTCCTCCCAAATCAATTCTAAGCTAGTCTGTGTAGTTCTCATAGAAAGGATAAATCATTGTGGAGAAGGGGCCCATCTTTCTCATCACCACTAGCAACAATTGATGACCAGCTACCACCAACAGATAGATAAGTACAAGGGCCACAGGGGTGACAGCAATGTTTGGACCATTGTTTCTAGTCCAGCCCTGACAGCTTTCATCTGAAAAGCATCTCCTGTGGACAAGGGGCTGGCCATCACCACCAGTTGGCAGCCAATTGCCAGCCAATTGCTATTCACAAGGGAGATGGGCCAGCCTGGCTAAAGCAGTGGGACGTCCTGAGGGAGACACAAGAGGCAATGTATGCCAGTCAAGACAACCTAGCATCACCACCTTGACATCAACAATCCTTAGACATCCCAGGACCCTGAACCTAAGAACATTTGGAATAACAAGGCTTCCAGCTCAGTGCCTGCAACTCCCATGGTGGGATTACTGTTTGAAATAAAATGAAATATGATTGGGGCAGCTAGGTGGCTCAGTGGATAGAGCACCAGCCTTGAAGTCAGGAGGACCTGAGTTCACATCTGGCCTCAGACCAAACACTTGACACTTACTAGCTGTGTGACCCTGGGCAAGTCACTTAACCCCAATTGCCTAAAAATTAAAAAAAAATTAAATACAATTTAAAGGGAGACATGAAGAAGTCTGAGAGCAAAAGCTGTTTAGGGTGAGGTAATGAATAGGGATTTAGTAATGGGAAGTGATGTGGTTTGGTAGGAAGAGCACTGTATGGGGCCAGGAGAAAATCTGAATTGAATTCCACTTCTTTATCCTTCATAACTGTGGCATAAATTAGCTAAATTTTTTGAGCTTCAGCAACCTCATCTATAAAATGTGAATTATCATATCTGAACTTAGGATTTTTATGTGGATCAAACCAGATGCTTCATATAGGGTGGTTTATTTTCCACCTGGCTGTATCAAATAAATGTCGGCTGGAATACAAACTAGAGAGGAAAGGAGGACAGTCAGGTCCTACCTAAAGGCAGACAAACTTTCCTTTTGATCACAATTGCAGTATTAAAGTCCTTTTCTCTCTCTCTCTTTCTCCTTTAGGATTACCATGTGACCCTACCTTCATCCTTGGATGTGCTCCTTGCAATGTAATCTACTCTATCATTTTCCAAAAGCATTTTGAATATAAAGACCAGAAATTTCTATATTTAATGAAGCTTTTAGATGAAAACAAAAATTTTCCCAGTGGATTCAGGTGAGGCCGGTGTCCTCTCCTTTTGGAGCTCAGTATATATATTTTCTATAACTCAAAGAAACTATTGCAAGGAGCTAGGTAGAGTTCATCACGCATTCCTTTGGGATGTACAACAGTGTCACACTGGGTTCCATTCCCATCTTCTTATTCATTGACAGGGAATAAAGATAGAGAAGGTCACCCCTATGTGTTCTGATTTGAGGGACATTATAAGGCCCCTCACTGGAGTAGTTCACTCACTGGTCACAGGGATTGAATATTAAAATTCATGTTACAGGGCCAGCTAGGTGGCGCAATGGATAGAAGTCAGAAGCCCTGAAGTCAGGAGGACCTGAGTTCAAATCTGGCCTCAGACCAAGCGCTGACACGTACTAGCTGTGTGATCTTGGGCAAGTCACTTAACCCCAATTGCCTATAAAAAAAACAAAAACAAAAAAAATAAAATTCATGTTACTAGAGAGAAGCTGACTTTTTCCTTGAGCATCTGAGTTTGGATCAGGTTACCAGATGGGTTAGCTGTCCCAATGGAAGATTGCAGGCAGAGCTCTTAGAAGACTTCATAATGAAAAAGGATGAGAACTTTTCTGTAGGAAGTAAGAATTGAGAGTGAAGGCCAAGGTAGTTTCAGGCAACCAAGGAGGAGAATACTAATTTTTCGGGAGTTTGAATAGGAAATGATGAGGAAAGTCACTTTTTTGCAAAAGGCATTTGTCCCACCCTTCTTCAGCCCTTTTCTTAACATGATCCAAGTGCTGGCATAGAGAATTATTTTCTTTTTCTAATAAAGTATGATATAAAATTCTTCTTTCTAGGTCTACCATTTTTTTCCACCTCTAGTACATTATCTCCCTGGATCTCATCACAAAGCAATTAAAAATGTTCATTTACAACATGAATTTATTTTGGAAGAAGTGAAGGAACACCAAAGAACACTGGATCCCAGCAATCCGCGGGACTTCATTGACTGTTTCCTGATGAAAATAGGGCAGGTAGAGTGTGAGCAGTAGGTTTGAATCTCAGTTCTTGTAGGTGAAATGTCTTCTGTATTAGAGGCTGACACTCACATTCACAAACACAGAGCAGTAAATAATCATATATTAGTTGTAGTGTGCTCGGAGCACACTATGGGGCAAACAGAAGAATGAGAAGATGGGGTCCTATCCCTAATGGAATTTCTAACCCAACAGACAGAAGGAAACACATGTAAGGACAAGAGAATAATTAATCAGGGATGTGTAAGGAAAGCCAAAATAGATTATAAATTGAACATTTACGTGATGAAGGAATTTGGAATTAATAAGAAATATAATATTTAGGGAGGGTTAACATAAGACTTCCTTCTGAGTTATGTTTTGATCTGGGCCTTGAAGGAGGTCCTAGAGGTAGGCAGTGAGGATTGGGCAAGACATTTCTGGACTCTACAAAGATAGTGGGGTATAGGGAACTTTAATCTAAGCAGCCTGATTGGATGGAGGGGCTGCTGTGGTAAGTACTTGGGGCGAGGATGGTGGGTTTTATGGTCAAGATAGTGGACTTAGAGGCTCCTCATTTTACATCCCTCCACAAACAACAAAGAGCAAAACCAAAGGGAAGAAAAATGGTTAAAAAGTTACATAAAGAAAAAAATCAACCAAATCAGGAACAAAACTAGAACAAAGAAATATGCTAATGTAATTCATGTGGCATAAATGAAGCCCTGAAAGTACCAGAAATATGGGAGAAGGTAAAAGATATGCTGATGGATATCCTGAAATTGATTAATGACCCACTTATAGCAATGAAGTGTAATCTGAAGTCACTTACCAGACCGACCAGAAAAAAACATTAATTCAAAGCAAAACACATTTAATTTAGCAACGTGGCAATAGAACTGACCAGGAAAATCCTTACTTCATCAACTTATGCACATAAGAGTATATTCTCCCACAGATTCCTATCCCATTGGTGGATGAGGGAAGTAGGAGATGGCAAATACATGTACCAGAGCAAGAGATTTTAAAAAGTATTACATACAGTAGTCTCTTGTAAAGCTCTCTGTCTCCTATGTTAAAATCTTAAAAATGCCATATCCTTTTTGCCCCCTCATAACCCACATAGTTGTATGGAGTAGACCATAGTTGACTTTAACTTAAATTATGTCCCCTACCACCTGCCTGCTTTTCCTGTGTTTTTACCTTTCTTATCTTAAGTCCATTGAGTATTTGTTATATATTCAATTTCTGATCTCAGTGGTGACTTTTCCTCAATACCAACATCAGCATCTCATGGTCAAGGGGAAAGTACTTAGCATCTCAGTTTCCTCATGAGTTAAATGACAATAATAATGCAATACCTATATCATAGTATTTTGATGAGGATAAAATGGGAAAATATGCATGGATTCTTTTTATGTTAATTCAAATATATATGTAAGTTGATCATTTTTTTCTTTCCTCATTTGCTAAACTAATAAATCCTGTTTATCTCCCTAAACTCATATATTTATGATTTATTAGCTTAGTAAATCAGGAGGAAAGTACAATAGCTTACATTTACACAGTGCTTGTGTATTTGTTGCTTAGTCATTTCAGTCACGTCCAACTCTTCATGACCCCATTTTGGGAGTGGTTTTCCATTTACTTCTCTAGGTCATTGGACAGATGAGGAAACTGAGGCAAACAAGGTTAAGTGACTTGTCCAGGGTCACACAGACAGTAAGTGTCTGAGGCCAGATTTGAATGTAGGAAGATGAATCTTCCTGATTCTAGGTTCAGCGCTCAACCCACTGTACCACCTAGCTGCTTGTGTATATCCATAAATATGATTGATATATACTATATAGGTTTAGATATCTTGAACATTTTAATAGCATGATACAGTACAGTTGTGTCAAACATGAATAGAATGGGATCCTGGTAGACCTCATATTAACTTAGAGAATCCACAAATTAACATTCTCTATGTTGTATTGTATCTTTATTTATTTTACTAAGCATTTCCCAATTACATTTTAATCTGGTTTTAGCCACATACAGTTTTGTTGGTTGCTTGTGGCCTGAGGGCTGAGTTTGACCCCCCCCCCATGTAGTAGGTAAACAGCTGGCCTCAGAACCAGGCAAAACTGAGTTCAAGTTCCCTCTCTCACACAAAATGTCTATGTGATCCTGGGCAAGTCACTTAACCCTAGAGTGCCCTAGGGCTAGGCAACTCTCTTGTGACTTCAAGTTTTTCAAAGAAAGTTCAGATTTGCATTGGCAGACAGAAGTTTTTCACCTGGAAGTTTCCCTGTGCCAATGAAATTGCAGGTTGTCTCTCTCTCTCTCTCTCTCTCTCTCTCTCTCTCCTTTTCTCTCTCTGTGTCTTGCTTCTTTCTGTCTCTCTCCCATAGGTAATATCTGCAGGGCCATACTGCCTTGATAATTGCCAGCTTCTTGTTCCACTTTGGATTGTGTTGCTCAAATTTAATTTATTTATTGGATCATAGATTTAGAACTGCAAGGGATCTTGGAGGTCATTGAATCCAATCTCCTCATTTTACAGAGGAGCAAACTGAAACATAAAAAGGTTAAATGATTTGCCCAAGGTCAAGATCAGAGCTGTTGGGTTAAAGGCAGCTATGTGTCACAGGGGACAGAGCACTGGCCCTGAAGTCAGCAGGATCTGAGTTCAAATCTTGCCTCAGAAACTTACTAGATGTGTGACCCTGGCCAAGTCACTTAACTCTGATTGCTCCCCCCCAAAAAAATCAGAACTGAGATTTAAAGCAAGGTCCTCTGCCTCCAAATCTATCATGCTTTCCCTTGTGCCCTGCTGCCTCCCTTACTTTTCAATTAATCATACCAAATTATTCCTAGGAAAAGCAAAAACCACAGTCTGAATTTACCATTGAAAACTTGGTCTGTACTGTAGCTGATCTATTTGCAGCAGGAATAGAGACAACCAGCACCACCCTGAGATATGGACTCCTGATTCTCCTGAAACACCCTGAGATAACAGGTGGGATTACAGGCTGAAAATACACATCCATAATTTGGTCCACATAAGAGGGGTTCATGGTCCTTTTGAGACTTTCCTTGGAAAGTTTTCCGTTGTCATTTTAACATATTTAAATCATTACACATTCAAGTTTACTTATCCCTCCTCCTCCACTATTACCTCCACCTTGCTTAGTTAAGTGCTATGTAATTGTGAGTTTTCCTTAGAGACAGGCATAGCGATAGTGATAAGGATAGAGACTATAGCCCAGTGATAGAGCTGGGAGG
>NW_020948155.1:0-2546 GCF_900497805.2 Vombatus ursinus | reverse complement strand
CTCTCTCTCTCTCTCTCTCTCTCTCTCTCTCTCTCTCTCTCTCTCTCACACACACACACACACACACACACACACACACCCACACACACACACACCTCAGCTAACTCACGGGGAAAAAAGGAATTCAACATTTATTTGCAGTTTAGAGCTGAGATGTAGGCATCTAGATGGCTTGACCCAATTTCTTGCAATTGTTACACTTTCAAAAAGGACTTATTTATTGCCAACTATATGTGCATAACTGGAGAAAATAGTACGATAAAGAAGACATTGTTTTTGCCTTCAAGCAGCTTACAATCAGTAGGAGAAATAAGATAGGAAAAGAAAAATCTATTATATGTCTCATTGTACATACACTAAGATTTTTCTGCCTGCTTTTCCCCTTGCTTTTTCAATTTTTGATTAAATTTTAAGACTATATGAATACATTGTTATCAGCTTTTGCTTGGTGTACTCCATACCTACTCGGGATCACATCATTCCCAGAAGTAGTTTTCCAGTACAATAAAAAAAAAATCTCATTTTCAAACATCTCATTCTTAACAAATAGCTCACTTCCCAAGACAAAATCTGATTTTCCCATTTCAACTCCATGGCACTTCCTCCACATGATACTGTATCTTTTGAACATGTGTCCAAAGTCCCAGTGGGTACCTCATATAACTCTTCTTCCTTTTAAAATTGGATTACAGAAAGTTGTGGGCCTACTTCGTGTTCCTACTAAAGATATAAAGAAAGCAACTACTAAAATTGAATAAAGTCACATTTCAAAACTGATTATTAGTACTTAATTCTATAGTCTCTCCTGTTATTCTTGTGGACAAAAGGAGAGACGTAAGTTAGTTGACTATATTTAGAGGGTTTTGGTTGTGGTAAAGCCCCTCATCTTATTTAAATCAGAATAGACTGTGTTTCTTAATCTGAAATTTGAACTCTGAAATAATTTTTCCATAGAAACATTGTTATAAATGGGGATCATCAAACCATAGGTTTAGAGCTGGAAGCAACCATAGAATCTAAGAGCATCATCTTTAAGACAAGGACTTGAGACTTAAACAGAATTATGTGCCTAAGGTCACAAGGTAGTAGTAGTAGTAGTAGTAGTAGTAGTAGTAGTAGTAGTAGTAGTGGTAGTAGTAGTAGTAGTAGTAGTAGTAGTAATGTGGTGATTATTAATAGTGGTAGTGGCAATGATGATAGCTAACATTTATAAAGCACTTTGAAGTTTGCAAAGCCCTTTATAAATATTATGTCATTTTATCTTCACCAAGAGTAGGATGGTGGGAGGGAGGTGCTATTATCCCCATTTTACATATGAGAGGAAATTGAGGAAGGCAGAGGTTAAGTCACTTGCCCATATTCACTCTGCAAGTATGTGTCTAAGACTGAAATTGCACTCAGGGCTTCCTGATTTCAAGTCTAGCTCATTAAGTGGCAGAGCTGTGTTCATTCCTAGATGGTAGCTATAGTCTCTGGCAAGTCCCACCTTAGGTTCAGTTAAGTCCCTGAGTTGAAGTGGTACTATACTCATTCTGAAAGGCATAACATCTCATTCAGCCTCTTGATCAGGGGGTAGTATGGACATTTAAGGCACACTACACATACTACTCAATAGTTATTTTTTTAATGTCCTTCGTTAGGGTAGCTAGGTGGCACAGTGGATAGTGTACCAGCCCTGGAGTCAGGAGGACCCAAATTCAAATCCAGCCTCAGACACATAACACTCACTAGCTGTATGACTCTGGGCAAGTCACTTAACCCCAATTAACTCAAAAAAAATGTCTTCTGTTATACATGTGGTATGTGCAGTGTCATTCTCCTAAAATTTGTTTCATTTTAAAAAAAAATTCACATTTATTTCATTCATTTTTTTCATACATATAATATTTTTACTTAACATTAACTTATATATAGCCTATGACCAAATACTTAACCCAAATTTTACAGTAAGGTACGATAAACACCCCATAAAAGAACAAGAAAAAATTCAGATATCTTCTCTGGTATGACGGGAAGGACAAAAAATTTTATACAGATTTTCCAGGTCAGAGTGGCGGTGTACCCTTAACCCCTACAATGTGGAAGGTTAACTATATTATTACTGGGATGGCTACTGTGGTAATGTGCATATGGGACTTCTTATGGCTGCTTTAAAAAAGAGGCATAGTGTCATCTAATACCCTCTATATTGACCTTGTTCTGTACCGACCTTGGTTTATACTTCAGTATGAAGTACCCTGAAATATCTTTATCTTTTAACATCCAAGTAGACAGACTCCTGTTAGGGAAGTACATAACTTATCCCAAGTCAACTGATTTAAAGATTGTCCTGATTCTCTAGGAGTTCTGCACAAAAATTCTCTTTAAAATTGACACTTGCAAATTATTATGCTTCAATTCCTAGCCAGCTCATTATACAGCTCCAAAAAAGATGGCTGTATCACAAGGCTAGCCTCCTAGTTAACTAGCTTCCTAGCTTCTTCTGCATCCTGTAATAGGTCTTAGAAACAATGGGTCAGGCGCTGAAAGTACAACCTGGATTGGGT
>NW_020948154.1:0-2546 GCF_900497805.2 Vombatus ursinus | reverse complement strand
CTCTCTCTCTCTCTCTCTCTCTCTCTCTCTCTCTCTCTCTCTCTCTCACACACACACACACACACACACACACACACACCCACACACACACACACCTCAGCTAACTCACGGGGAAAAAAGGAATTCAACATTTATTTGCAGTTTAGAGCTGAGATGTAGGCATCTAGATGGCTTGACCCAATTTCTTGCAATTGTTACACTTTCAAAAAGGACTTATTTATTGCCAACTATATGTGCATAACTGGAGAAAATAGTACGATAAAGAAGACATTGTTTTTGCCTTCAAGCAGCTTACAATCAGTAGGAGAAATAAGATAGGAAAAGAAAAATCTATTATATGTCTCATTGTACATACACTAAGATTTTTCTGCCTGCTTTTCCCCTTGCTTTTTCAATTTTTGATTAAATTTTAAGACTATATGAATACATTGTTATCAGCTTTTGCTTGGTGTACTCCATACCTACTCGGGATCACATCATTCCCAGAAGTAGTTTTCCAGTACAATAAAAAAAAAATCTCATTTTCAAACATCTCATTCTTAACAAATAGCTCACTTCCCAAGACAAAATCTGATTTTCCCATTTCAACTCCATGGCACTTCCTCCACATGATACTGTATCTTTTGAACATGTGTCCAAAGTCCCAGTGGGTACCTCATATAACTCTTCTTCCTTTTAAAATTGGATTACAGAAAGTTGTGGGCCTACTTCGTGTTCCTACTAAAGATATAAAGAAAGCAACTACTAAAATTGAATAAAGTCACATTTCAAAACTGATTATTAGTACTTAATTCTATAGTCTCTCCTGTTATTCTTGTGGACAAAAGGAGAGACGTAAGTTAGTTGACTATATTTAGAGGGTTTTGGTTGTGGTAAAGCCCCTCATCTTATTTAAATCAGAATAGACTGTGTTTCTTAATCTGAAATTTGAACTCTGAAATAATTTTTCCATAGAAACATTGTTATAAATGGGGATCATCAAACCATAGGTTTAGAGCTGGAAGCAACCATAGAATCTAAGAGCATCATCTTTAAGACAAGGACTTGAGACTTAAACAGAATTATGTGCCTAAGGTCACAAGGTAGTAGTAGTAGTAGTAGTAGTAGTAGTAGTAGTAGTAGTAGTAGTGGTAGTAGTAGTAGTAGTAGTAGTAGTAGTAATGTGGTGATTATTAATAGTGGTAGTGGCAATGATGATAGCTAACATTTATAAAGCACTTTGAAGTTTGCAAAGCCCTTTATAAATATTATGTCATTTTATCTTCACCAAGAGTAGGATGGTGGGAGGGAGGTGCTATTATCCCCATTTTACATATGAGAGGAAATTGAGGAAGGCAGAGGTTAAGTCACTTGCCCATATTCACTCTGCAAGTATGTGTCTAAGACTGAAATTGCACTCAGGGCTTCCTGATTTCAAGTCTAGCTCATTAAGTGGCAGAGCTGTGTTCATTCCTAGATGGTAGCTATAGTCTCTGGCAAGTCCCACCTTAGGTTCAGTTAAGTCCCTGAGTTGAAGTGGTACTATACTCATTCTGAAAGGCATAACATCTCATTCAGCCTCTTGATCAGGGGGTAGTATGGACATTTAAGGCACACTACACATACTACTCAATAGTTATTTTTTTAATGTCCTTCGTTAGGGTAGCTAGGTGGCACAGTGGATAGTGTACCAGCCCTGGAGTCAGGAGGACCCAAATTCAAATCCAGCCTCAGACACATAACACTCACTAGCTGTATGACTCTGGGCAAGTCACTTAACCCCAATTAACTCAAAAAAAATGTCTTCTGTTATACATGTGGTATGTGCAGTGTCATTCTCCTAAAATTTGTTTCATTTTAAAAAAAAATTCACATTTATTTCATTCATTTTTTTCATACATATAATATTTTTACTTAACATTAACTTATATATAGCCTATGACCAAATACTTAACCCAAATTTTACAGTAAGGTACGATAAACACCCCATAAAAGAACAAGAAAAAATTCAGATATCTTCTCTGGTATGACGGGAAGGACAAAAAATTTTATACAGATTTTCCAGGTCAGAGTGGCGGTGTACCCTTAACCCCTACAATGTGGAAGGTTAACTATATTATTACTGGGATGGCTACTGTGGTAATGTGCATATGGGACTTCTTATGGCTGCTTTAAAAAAGAGGCATAGTGTCATCTAATACCCTCTATATTGACCTTGTTCTGTACCGACCTTGGTTTATACTTCAGTATGAAGTACCCTGAAATATCTTTATCTTTTAACATCCAAGTAGACAGACTCCTGTTAGGGAAGTACATAACTTATCCCAAGTCAACTGATTTAAAGATTGTCCTGATTCTCTAGGAGTTCTGCACAAAAATTCTCTTTAAAATTGACACTTGCAAATTATTATGCTTCAATTCCTAGCCAGCTCATTATACAGCTCCAAAAAAGATGGCTGTATCACAAGGCTAGCCTCCTAGTTAACTAGCTTCCTAGCTTCTTCTGCATCCTGTAATAGATCTTAGAAACAATGGGTCAGGCGCTGAAAGTACAACCTGGATTGGGT
>NW_020948153.1:0-37434 GCF_900497805.2 Vombatus ursinus | reverse complement strand
ACACACACACGCACCCGTATATATACATATATATATATATATATATATACATATGTATATACATACACACATATATCATACTATATCTATATATACTTAGACACTACACTGATGCTGGGCATAGCTATCACTGTGAAGTCAAACTTTGCCTTTTATATTTTTGACTGTCATCACATTTTGATTCACTAAGCTTGCAGTCTCCTGCCAGATCTTTTTTCAGATGAATGCTATCCAGACATTCCTTCTCCTTCTTATGCTTTTGCAGTTCATTTTATTATTTTTAACCAAATCAAGGACTACATTTGTCTCTATTAAAATTAATCTAATTAGAGCTGACCAAAACTTTCAACCTCTCAAGGTAATTTTGCATCCTGATTTCGTCATCTAGCATGTCAGCTATCAATACCAACCTTTGTTCCACCTACAAATTTAATAAGTATTCTGAAAATCTTGATCTCCAGCCTTAGTATCCTTACAATAAATTATAAAATTTTGAAATGACTTTGATAAATCACCTAGTTTATCTTCTCTATAGGAAGGACCCCTAGTCAGAAAATAATCTAGGCTACAGTTCAATGACATAAGAGAAGGAATTTTTGTGCATACTTGACCATTCCTCCTTCCCTATTTTTATCACCTCACTGCCAGGATAATTTGCCTTTATAATTCATTGAAACTGTACCGCCTATACAGGGTTTTGTGTGGGATGTCTGTTGTTAAATTACTGTGTTGCTGCTTTGGTTTCTTTGATTTTTCTTGACAGCAATAATTCTCCTTTCCCAAACACACAGGTTTGCAGGATGTCAGTTGCTTTAAGAGCTTTGGTTTCCTAAGTACAAGATTAATTAATTAATTAGTTTTCTTTTTTTTTTTTTTTTTACTGTTTTCTAAACTGTACTCCAATGTCCCAATATATGTCTAATCAGCAATGCAGATGGAACCCATTGATGTTTGTCCAACCTGTTTGACTCTCTTCCATGCTCTCACATTAGCTGAGCCCAGGGAGGTTCTGGGTAACTTTACATTCTTTTAGATATTGCAAGAATAGTAGAACATGAAGCTCTCTTATCATTTGTCTCTTGCTCTTATGATGTTCTTTTCTAGATATCCATGCCCCTAATGACATCTCAGATGGACTTTTCTCATTCAGTTCTTGGTTGGCAATGTGTCATATCACCCTGATTTTCAGGTGAACTTTACCATCAATTCCTTGTAGACTTTAGTGTGCTATGACTTGTAGCCACACTTGAATAGCTATTGTTGTTCAGTTGTTTTTCTGCCATGCTCAACTCTTTGTGATGTCATTTGGGGTTATCTTGGCAAAGATACTGTACTGGTTTGCATTTCTTTCTCCGTATCATTTTTCAGATGAGGAAACTGAGGTAAATAGGTTTAAATGACTTACCCAGGGTCACCCACCTAGTAAGTGTCTGAGGCCAGATATGAACTCAGGAAGATGAGTCTTCCTGATTCCAGTCCTACTACTCTAACTACCATGCCACCTAGCTGTCCAACTTGAATAGTTAGATCTTCTCATGTAAAAAACATTCAGTTAAAAATGTCATTAGATTCTCTTTCGAAGAGATAGGGTTTGAACCCATGATTTCATAGTTCTAGAGAACTCCTTGGGTGAGGAAATTTTCTCTATTATCCCAGATCATTACTTTCTACTACAACTTACAGTCTTGAGAATTTTTTTTTAAAGTGCTGAAAATGTTAAATGACTTACACAGGGTTACACAGAGTATATGTGTCAGAGGCTGGACTTGAACCCAAGTCTTTTTGGTTTCAAGATTAACTCTACTACACTATCTTCCTTTCGTATTAGCCTTTCTTAATAGGTTAAAATATTCATTAGTTTTGTTTTATGCCCAAATTCTGTTCCTAATCTGGAGAACAAAAAAAAAAAAAGACTGTGATAGTATGTATCCAATGAAACATACCCTATATTATTGATCATAATAGAATGTCAGTTTAAATCAATAAATATTTATGAAGTGATTATTATTTGCCAGGTATTGTGCTGCACATTGGGGATTCAAAAACAAAAATGAAATATTTCCTCCTTCAAGTAACTTGCATTCTACTAGGAAACATAAGTTTTAATCAAAATGGATAATATAAATATTAATACATGTTGCGAAATCAGTAGACCATATAACTTTTGAGCTGAAAGGGAACTTAGAGACCATCTGGCAAAATTCCCAACAATTATTCAGCCTCTGCTTTAATACCCATAATAATATGAGCTCACTACATAACAAGGAAGTCCATTAGATTATTAGTGAAATAAGTAAGGACAGACAGAGAACCCAATCTTTGCCTAGGTGTTAGGATGTTTTTTCCTTCTAACTAGTGCTTCAGAATGACTGTGACTGATTTTAGATTTTCATTAGACTTATTTTAGACTCCTATATAAAACAAGTTTCTTAAACAACAATAACAATAATGACAATGATGATGATGATGATAATGAAGAAACCAACCAGACTACAGAGGTCACTGTCAACATTTATTTTTGTTTCGTTTTGCTTTTCTCTTCTTTCTGGTATTTGTTTTGCTTTTCTCTTCTTTCTGCTAATCTTTTAATTCTGTTTACCCCAGGTAAAGTAACTTGTTTCCCATTTTACTGCCCATGATAGACATTTCCTTGTTCTTTTTGGTGCCAGAAAGAAAGGGGAATATAGAACTAAAATGGCCTCTGAGTCTTTAAGATAAATTGAATATTTTAAAATTAAAAAAAACTTATTATTTATTTTTCACATTCTATTTTTTTAAATTTTGAGTTCAAAATTCTCTCCCTTCCTCCAGTCCCTCCCCTACCCACTGAGAAGGCAAATAATATATCAATTACACACGTGAAATCATGCAAAACTTTTTTTCCATAGTAGCCACTTCACAGAACAGCAAGAAAAATAAAAAGAGAAGATTATACTTCAATTTGTACTCAGAGTTCATCAATTCTTTGATCTCTGGAGGTAGATAGTATTTTTCATCAGGAATTCTTCAGAATTATCTTGGATCATAGCATTGGTCAGAGTAGCTAAGACTTTCAAAGTTAATCATGATTATAATATTGCTGTTACTGTGTACATTGATCTCCTAATTCTGTTGACTTTACTTTGCGTCAATTCTTATTGCTCTTACCGTGTTTTTCTGAAGCCATCCCGTTCATCATTTCTTATAGTCTGATAGTATCCTATCACAATCATATACCACTGACTGCCATTCCCCAATTGATGGGTATCCCTTTAATTTCCAATTATTTGCCACCAAAAAAAAAAAAGTTTGCTATAAATAGTTTTGTGCAAATAGGCCTTTTCGCCCCTATTCTTTGATCTCTTTAGGATACAGACCCAGTAGTGGTATTGCTGGGTTGATAAATGCACTTTTCTAAGGTTTTTCTAATGTCCTTTTGTAAGAGGAGCATTTAAAAAGGGCCATTGTGTTTTGGGAGTAAAGACTAGAGATGCAAAAGACATTGGACACAGCATGTGCAAAGCAGGGGATGGCAATAACTGGAGAGGTATGGCTGCAACCCGGAAAAATATGTCAAGAGAGCATTTGACTATAAGAAGCAAATTTGTTTGAGATTGAGAAACTACTAGGGTGATTCTGGGAAGATGGCGGAGTGGGTCAGAAATTTCCAGACTGTCTAGATTGCCTCCACAAATAGACAGAAACATAGAGCAGCAAATAAAAGGGTAAAGCAATTGTCCTCCTAAGACAACTTGAGAGGACCTTAGAAAAGACAGGATCCCCAGGGGCTGAGGTTTGGCCTTAGTGAAGTGTAGACACTTCCAGACAGACTCCATTGAATCAACAAACAGCAGGCCCTGAGGGCAGCTCTACTGGGAAGTGGGCTAGGCCTCAGGAAATCTCACCTCAACTTTCACCTCACTCATAGCCTGGAGAAATTTCACCTCAGGAACTTTCCCTTCATGAACTTTTACTTGACAAACTCATCTACAGAACAGCCCACCACTGAGAGGGGGGAGATTGAAGGTCTCCCCACTGTTTCCAGCAGCCAGACCTACCTAGCAGTGCTGATCAGACGTGATCCCCGGCTGTGGCTGTGGGCAAGCACAAGCAAGCACCTACCTGGTGAGTGCTGTACCCCAGGAAGCAAGAACATTGTTGGGACAGCGTGACCAGGGGCCACAGCTGTGGCTTGGAGGAGGAGAGGAGTCCCTAAGGCTGAGTCTCCAGACAGAATTCAGAAAATAACATTAAGGATGACCTGAGGCTTGGGGAACATCAACCATGACTCGGGGTTAAAAATTAATAATAAGCTGCTAAAAATAAAATAAAACAAAATAAAAATTAAAAATGAGTAAGCAAAGGAAAAAGAACTCAACCACAGATAGCTACTTTGGTATAAAGAAAGATCTGAGTTCACATTCAGAGGAAGATAATGAGATTAAAAAAAAAAAAGTTACTCCTTCCCCAAAGAGTAACATCATATGTTCACAAACCCAAAAAGAGTTCTTGGAAGAACTTAAAAAGGAATTCAAAAATCAAATCAGAGGGATGGAGGAAAAATTAGGGGGAAAAAGCAATCCAAGAAAATTATGAAAAGAAAGTTAACCAATTGGAAAAGGAGGTCCAAAATCTTAAGGAAGAGAGACAATCTAAGAATTGTCAGACTCCTTGAAAGTTATGATCAAAAAAAGAACCTGAATACAATATCAGAAGACATTATTAAGGAAAATCACTCTGAAGTTCTAGAACAAGAAGGTAAAATTTAAATAGAAAAAGAAAATCTACCCTTCACCACCTGAAAGAGATACCAGGAAGAAAACTTACAGGAATGTCATAGCCAAGTTTCAAAACTTCCAGGTTAAGGAGAAAGTATTGCAAGTAAGAAGGGGGAATAAAAACAATTTAAATACTGCAGAAATACAATCAGGATTTCATGAGACCTAGCAGCTTCTACTCTAAAAGACTGCAGGACATTATATTTTGAAGAGCAGAGGAGCTGAAGTTATGTCCAAGAATAACGTACAACTGTAAATTGAGTATAATCCTGAATGAAAAAAAAAGTCATTTGACAAACTGAAAGACTTTCAGGTATTTGTAACAAAAAGACCAGAACAATGAAAAATTAAATATAAAGGATCCAGAAGAAATATAAGAAAATTATTAAAGACTAATTATAAGGCAGTCATTAAGGTCAAACTGTTTCCTTATTATACATATATATATGTTATCAGTACTCTTAAAATTGTCAATATTACTAAGGTAGTTTCAAAGAAAGGTTGGGACTAAGTTGCATATGATAGAGTGGTTCTAAAAAAACAAAATTGGGTAGAAAAAGGTAAAAGGGAGCAATTATAAAAATGGGATGTGAAAGAAGGAACTAATACAGAAGAAGCAAATCAGGGTGGAGGGCTGGTAATGTTGGAACTTTACTCTCATCTGGGTTGAAGAGGAAATATATACATCTGAAAGGATGTAGAAGTCTTCTGAACATGTAGAGAGATGAGAAAACTGGGGGACAGGGTGGGAAAGGGACTTTTAGAGGGGTGTGTGGATTGAGATTTGGGAGGGTGGGGATAGGGGATGGGAAGGACTCTTGGAGGGATGTGTGAAGTGGGGGTTGGGAAGGTAAGGGGAGAAGATAAGGTAACAGGTAAAGGGTAAAAAGAGAGACTAAGAGAGAAAATAATGAGTAAAAATAAGATGGAGGGAAATCCACAAACAGTAATTATAATTTTGAATGTGAATAGGATGTTTACCGCAGTTCTCTCTGTGATGGCAAAAAAAGATCTCTATCAATTGGGGAATGGCTGAACAGGTTGTGGTGGAATGCTACTGAGCTGTAAGAAATGATGAACTCATTGATCTTAGAAAGGCATGGAAAGACTTGCATGAAATGATAAAGAGTAAATTAAACAGAATGAAGAGAACATTGTATACAGTAGGAGCAATATTGTTTTAAGACCAACTTTGAGTGACTAAGTCATTTTGACTATTATACACAAATTAAAAATAAAGGAGATTTAGAGACATTATCTGGCTCCAGAGAAGGAAGTGATAAAAGTATGTATGGAATAATTTTACGTGTGTGTGTGTGTGTGTGTGTGTGTGTGTGTGTATGTGTCTTTGTAATAGTAGCTATCTCTAAGGTTGGGGGAGGGCAGAAAAAAGGGGAAAAAAAGAAATTTACGTGATAATTTTGTTGTATATTTGAAGGGAATTAGCAAGTTATACATGATAGACTTTCAGTTTCATGTGCAATCACCATTTTTATTATACAGTGTTATGGAAATGCTTGTTTTGTTTCCTGAATTGAAAATAAAATTAAAGGACGGGGGAGGTGGGTGGGTACCCAGGGAGTCCAGGTCATTGCAGCCCTAAAATGGAAATGTGAACCAATTGAGTTCAGTTTCCTTCCCCTCCTTGAGACCAAGGTCTGCTTAGCAAAAGATCTTCAAATACATCTGCAAACAAGCTAATCTAAGGGAAGTTTAGGATTCAGACCTTAGAAGGAACACATTCATCCCCGCTGTAGTTTCAAAGTCACATGTGCTTTTACCTTTGTTTTTGCTACAATAAAGATTCCATTTAACCAACTTCGTTTCATTTTTGTTTTCACTAGACCTGTGATTTCATTGGTATAGGGAAGTCCCAGTGAGGAAGTTCCTCCATAATGCAGATCAGCAACTTCCATGAGGCAAATAGTTTTAGAGTTGTCTGGGGCTCTGAGAAGTTAAATGACCTTCCTAGGCTCATACTTCCAATATGTGTCAGAGGCAAGATTTGAAACTAGGTCTTCCTGACTCAGAGGCCAACTCTTCACCAGTTACAACATGTTCCTCACCAATTCAGAAATTCTTTGCATCATGCTAAGAGAAAGGGGACTAAGCATTGAAGACAACAAACCAAACTAGAGAGCTAAGAGCTTGTGGTGTCACATCTTGAACTAAGTATTTCAACTTCATCCTTCTAGTAGGCACATGAAGAATTGTCTCTGTGTATAGGTACATTTCTTTTATTATTTTTCCGTGTTAGCTAGGAACTCTTTATTCTTCCTAATACACTGAATTATAGCAACACTGTGCTCAAGCATATTATTGTGCACAGTTTCTTAACCGTGTGTGTGTGTGTGTACACATGATGGACCCCTTCGGCAAACTGATAAAGCCTGTGTATCCATCTTCAGAATAATAGAGTTGCAAAAATACACAGTAATATGAAGGAAATAAAATTATACTTAAATATAGTTTTCAAAGTATTTTTTTTCCTTTAAAAAGAAATGAAGAACCCCTGGTACAGTAGAAAGAACAAAGAATTTCATATCAGATGCCCAGGGTTCAAATTCCATTTCCATCCCTTACTACCTGTATGGCCTTTACCTTTCCCTCACTTGGCCTCAGTTTGCCCATCTTTAAAAGGAGGTAATTGGAGTAGATGGTCTCTAAATTCTCTTCTAAATCTAGCATTCTCTGAACCTATTATTCTTTCACCTTTCCCAGTAATGGAAAGACTAATTAATATTCATACTTAAAGACTCATTCATGAATACAAAATAGATTACATCCTGAAGACCAGTGAAATTGTTAGGTTAGTGTCCATATATCCTGGGTTTCATATAACCTGTGATTCGTCCTTGAAACCCTACCTGTACATTACCTTTTTGTTCATTCTACTCTAGCTTCTGTAAAACTTATGGGATTAGGTATGGGGATTGGAGGTGGGCTGGCATTTGGCAACAGAGAGTGTGTGTCTTTGATTGTGCTACACTTGAATTGACCTGACTTCTGCCCTGCCTATACCTCAATGCTTTAGCCTCTGTTAATCAGCTAGGCATTTGTAATTACTCATTTGTCCCAGCTATATGTCAAGCTTAGTTTCTTTAAGTAAATATAGCAGCACAGAAAGACCCTTTATTCCATGGTTCCAAACAACTTTATACCCCTCTTCTAACTCTTTTGTAATGTCGCTAAGACATCCTGAAAATACAAAAAACAAAAACAAACAAACAAAAACACTTTATACTTCCCACAAAAATAATTGCAACCATTAGAGATGTCGAAGCAAATTCTATGAGACTACATTCATTTTTAAAGTGTGTGATATAAACCAAAATTCAGTACAGAAGACTATAAAAACTAGTATCTTAGAGGCAAACTGCTGAAGGTCCATGGAAAATATGGAGAAAAACAGAGTAATATTTGGATTGTGAGCAGAGAGCCATATGTCAAGAGGGTATTAATGTCTCTACAGGATTCTTATGAGACCACTTTTGTAATAATGTGCATAGTTTAAGGCACTTGAAGTACCTGAAATTAGTAGACAGATTAATTGAAGTGAGTTTTTAAAAGGCAACAAAATAAGATGACTGGGAAAGTTGATTTAAATTACCTTATTAGGGGAAATAGATAGATACATAGAAATCAGTTTAGTAATCCCCAAATAGTTTCCCATGAACAATGGTTCTTAATAATTTTTTAAAAATAAAACAGTCTTATGCAAAGAATCAAATGCAGATATAATAAACAACCATAGCTGAGGAATAAACATCACTCTAAAACAAAGTATAGCTACATAAGGTAAATTTAATTTTTAAAATAAAATTGCCTTGAACCTCATGTTTCTATACTTCCTAAATTTCCTCTTATATCCTCCCACTTCCCAATTCCAGAGAGTGAAATTTTAAAATAAATATTTTAAAAGAAAAAAAAGGAAGAAAAAAAATCAGTAAAACCAATTAATGCATCCTAAAAAGAAAATCTAACAACATATACAATGTTCCATATCTATGAATACCTTCTCCCTTCTTAAAAAGTAGTTGGGATTGTGGGAAATAAAATTGATAATTTTGATTATATTACATTAAAAAGTTTTTGCACAAATAAACTAATGTGGCCAAAATTAGAAGGAAAGCAGAAAACTGGGGGGGGGAATATTTTATAGCAAGTTTCTCGGATAAAGGCCTTATTTCTTTTAATTATTGTTATTATTATTATTTTAAAATTATTTATTTTGTTTGCAACATTCATTTCCATAAGATTTTGAGTTTTAAATTTTCTCTCTCTTCCTCTCTTCCCCCTTCCTCCCCAAGATGGCATGCAATCTGATATAGTCTCTACTTCATTAGTCATGATGTATAGGAGAATTAGAACTAATAGGAGTAACCATGAGAAAGAAGAAATAAAACAACAAAAGAAAAGGAGAACAAATAGCACAATTCCATCTGCATTCAGACTCCATGGTTCTTTTTCTGGATATGGATAGCATTTTCCATCTTGAGTCTTTTGGAGTTTTCTTAGAACCTTGCATTGCTGAGAAGAGCTAAGTCTATCAAAGTCAGTCATTGGGACACTAATGTACCATTGGTGAAGTTGGAAACTGATCTAATCATTCTGTAAAGCAATTTAGAACTATGCCCAAAAGGTTAAAAAATTGTGCATACCCTTTGACCTAGCAATAGCACTACTAGGTCTGTACCCCAAAGAGATAAAAGACAAAGGAAAAGGACATATACATACAAAAATATTTTTGGCAGCTCTTTTTGTGGTGGCAAAGAATTGGATATCGAGAAGATGCTCATCAATTAGAGAATGGCTGAACAAATTGTGGCATGCGATTGTGATGAAGTACTATTGTGCTATAAGAAATACTGATCAAGATAGTTTCAGAAAAACCTGGAAAGACTTACATGTACTGATGCAAAGTGAAGTGAGCAGAGCCAAGAGAACATTGTACATAATTAACAGCAAGACTGTATGATGATCAATTGTGAACAACTTAGCTATTCTCAGCATTATAATGATCTAAGAAATTCCAAAGGACTCATGAGAAAAAGTGCTATCCACCTCCAGAGAAAGAACTAATGGAATCTGAAAGCAGATTGAAGCATACTTTTTTTTTACTTTTTTTAATTTTTTTGCTTGTTTTTTTCTGTTTTCTTTCACATGACTAATAAGGAAATATATTTTACATGACTGCACATGTATAACATACATCAGATTGCTTGCCTTCTCAATAAGACAAGAGAATTTAGAACTCAAAATTTCAAAAAATGAATGTTAAAATTTTTACATGTAATTTTAAAAATAAAATGTTTAATAAATTAAAAAGGATTTGGGGGAAGTTATAGTTCATATCTTTGTCTGAAGCCAAGCTTGTTCTTTGTAATCTTGTAACATTCATTTTGTAATGTTTTGTGGTTGTTATTCTTCGCATTTATATCATTATAGTCATTATGTATATTGTTTTCTACTTCATATTTTCATTCTTTTCCATGCTTCTCCTTATTCATCACATTCACAATTTCTTACAGCACAATGACATTTCATTACATTCATATATGCAGGGGTGAGTAGTAAATGTATAGCAAGTGGCTTGGCAATTTTTTAGCCTTTTCCAATTGATGGGCATCCACTTTCTTTCCTCAATTCTTTGCTGTCCCCAAAAGTGCTGTTATTAACATTTTGGTATGTATGGGGACTTTTTCCTTATAGGTGGCTTCTTTGAGGCATAAGTGCTGTCAAGGAAACTCTGGTTCAAAGGGCATGGACATTTAAGTCACTTGATTTGCATAATTCCAAATTGCTTTTTTTAAAGGCTGTATTATTTCACAGCTCTCGTCTTTTGTGCTTATTTCAAATTTGTTTGTTGGCTTTCTAATTTAAAAATATGTATTTATTAATGATCTCTTTTTTATTTTTTAATGTTTATTTGTAGGAATATGATTTTACCCCTGAGGACTGCTTTAACTGAATCCAAAAAGTTATGGCAACTTGTTTCATCATTATCATTACCTTTTAAATAATTGTTAATTGTTTCTTTGACTAATTTACTATTTAGGACTTGATTGCTAAATTTCCATTTGGATCTGTGTTTTTTTGTTTGTGGACCCTAAACCAATGACTATTGTTATTGTGTTATGGTCTATATAGTATGTATTAACCATTTCTGCCTTTATGTATTTGTTTGCAGTAATATAAAGTCATGTGGTTCTAAGAAATATGTATATTCTTTTGCTGTTCCACTTCGGAGATGCTACATCTCTTTTAATCAGATTTTCCACAGTAATTTGTTCAATTTCATATTTTCCATTTCATTTATATTTCTGTTGGATTTATCCAAAACTGAGAGAGGGGTGTTGAAGTCTTGAATCATTCACTGTCTGACTTCTTTCCCTATTATGGTAGTTTCCTGGAGGGCTGGATATCAACACATCCCAGTCTCTTCTCTTCTCCAGCACAGCAATTCATGGCTCAACAGCCTAGGTGACTTTTGAGGGGAAAGAACTTGCCCTAACTGGACACTGAACTCTTTCCCTCAGGGTCAGTGGCATGCTTCAAACACCCCTCTCCCATTTTCCCCAAACAGAGTGTCCTGTCCTGGTGTCCTCTCCCACTGCCTCTGTTCCTGTGTTCTTTGGCCTGATATGGTAGTTCAGAGAGTTGCAACACTGGTACTACTGGGTTGATTTCTACAGTTCATATCTCTGAGACTCTAGGAGGCGAAGTAGAACTGAATTGTGTATTGAGTTCAATTTTCAGTCTAACCATGTGTCCTCTCCATTACCTTCTGTTTTCCTTCAGAGATTTTTTGCAGCATAGTCCACTTCCTGGACTATTATGATACTGACTGGTTGTCATAGCCAAAGAAAACATATGTCTCTGGAGTACTAATGCAGTGATAACTGTAGTGGCCCAAGCAAACCTTCAGAGCCTGGAAATGGGATCTTCGTAGCACTGGAAAGAAGGTTGGGGGGATTGGAGTGTGGAGTTGGATTTTGTTGTAACTCCTAAGGTCAGATTATGCATCTTTACTGCCCTTAATGTGAGGTGTGCTGAGTGAGCTCAAGGTATGCACCATTTCATGACTTTTGGTTTTGTTTTACATTTTACATTTTGTTTTTTACAATTTTCAGTTTTGGGTATCCTAGAACATGGTGACTACCAAAGTTGCTTTATCTTTGGAATATTACTTTCTGATTTGGAAAGGCTTGAGAGGTGATAGATAAGCCTTTTGTTACTTATGTGACCTATAAGTCCCTCTAGAACATATAAATTTAATATTGATATCAGTTTGTTGTCTATGGTTCCTTTCAGCAAAATGTAGTACCTTGTTTATCTTTATTTATATTAGAAATTTTTGTTTCTGATAGTATGATTGCAACTTCTGCTGTTTTGAATTTACCTGATACATAATAAATATTAACTAGCTTCTCATTTTAGGCTGATTTCCTACCAACTTTAGCTCCTACTTTTATGCATGTTTCTTATTTTAGGTGTGTAAGCAAAAGCTTGTGGGGCTTAATTTTCTCATCTAATATATCACAACATTGTAGCAGATTGTTTGATACATTCAGATTTAAAGTTATGAGAATTAAGTAATATTTTCCTCCATTTGGATCTCCAGGATTTTTGTTTGTTTCCTATCCTCATTTAAGCTAGTACATGACAGCATCGTAAAGAAAAATAATTTTGAAAAACATTAAAACTTTGATGAAAGCCATGATAAACCATGATTCTAGAAGATTGAAGATGAAGCATGTTGCCTACCTCCTGACCAGATAGGTGAATTTAATATTCCAAGTGAGACATAAACTTTGGAAACGACCAATGTGGTGATTTATTTTGCCATATACATATATACGTATATGTATATGTATACACACACATATGGCAATATATATATATATATATAATATATATAACTATTTTTCCTATAATTACTTTTGCTTAATATACTTTAAGGGAACCCTATTTGAATAGGCTATCTTCTCTAGATTTTAAATTTAGTTAACTTATTGATTTTGTTTTTCTTATATTTAGTTATCTGATTCTTCCTCTCTTCACTCATTTTTCCCCCATTCAGTGAAGTGGCTATTTCAAAATACTTCTTTTATCCTCCCTTTAACTTCCTTTGTGTGTTTTTTTAAATTTCTTTTTCTGTGCATTATTCTATTAGATTTTATGAATTTCTCTACTCTTTCTATCCTAAACTTTTACTATTGTGTTCATGGACTGTGTGCTTCTTTATTCCTTTTTTAACCTTTTTTGTTCTTCATGGAATTAAAGTTTCTAAAGCATTAACTTTGAGTTTCCTCTTCCAAATAATTTCTATCATTTTGCCTTTAAAGCTTAAATCTGACTCTTCTTTTCTGTGGTGCTTCATTCTTAGAAGTATCAGTCCCTGAGAGGGTAATGAAGGTAGAAATCTCCCTGTGACCCAATCTTGAAGTCCAGCTCCACTCCCTGTATTCCCCAGGATGATTTTCTCCTATTTTGTCATGCAATATGCTCTCTGGTTCCATCTACCATCACCCTTTCTTGATTTTGGCTGCCTCAATGAGGTTTAATTTCCTTTCTACTGAAGGCAAGATATTGTCCCTGGACTGACAACACTATCTTGGAGGAAATGTTTTCCTTGTGCAAAAAAAATACCAGCAAATTGTATCTTTTATTAGGTCCATATGACTCACTGCAGAATGTATTTCCCTGCAGGAATGTTCTTCAGTGAGACGTTTTTCCGTCACTGAATCAAGATCTTCCCCTTTGCTTGCCCCTGTTTAAATCTCTCCTTTTATCAATCCACTCACTCTGTTATAGTCCTTTGTAAGAAATTACAAGTTTTTTCCCTTCATTGTTTACCAAATGATCAAAGTACATCACACTCTATCTTCTCCCTTTTCTCTCTTCTCTTTTGCATTCTGTAGCAGTAGTGGGGGTGGTGGTGTAGAAGTAGCAGCAGTAGTAATAGCAATAGTAGTAGTAGTTATAATAGCCAGCATTTATATAGTAAGTATGCTACTGTCAGAGGTAGCTAATTGGCTCAGTGGATACAGCATCATTCCTGGAGTCAGGAAGACTCATCTATCTGAGTTTAAATCTGCCCTCAGAAAGTCATGAGTTGTGTGACCCTGGGCAAGACACTTCCCTGTTTGCCTCCATTTTGTCATCTGTAAAATGAGCTGGAGAAGCATGTGGCAAACCACTCCAGTATCTTTGCCAAGAAAACCCCACAAAGAATTTGACACTACTGAACAACAATAACAACAAAGTGTCAGGAACTATGTTAATCACTTTACAAATATTATCTCATTTGATCCTCACAATGACCCTAGGAAATGGCTGTTAGTATCATGCCCATTGTCACATTTGAGGAAATTGAGACAAACAGAGGTCAAGTGATTTGCCCAGGGTCATATAACTAGCAAGTGTCTGAGACTAGATTTAAACTAAGGCCTTTCTCTCTCCTGGCTAGTCCTCTATTCACTGTGCCAGCTACCTGGACCCTCTCATTCTGAAGTTAGGTCTCACAAAATACACTGATTCACCAATGGGGGGTAAAAGTAGAGTTGTAAGGTTTTGATTCACATTGTTTCAGGCCTATTCCTTGACTATTACTTCTGTTTCTTTAAATTCCACTTTCATCTTTGTTACTTTGTGTACTTTTAGGAGAAAAATGAGACAATCATATCATAAGTGTTACTCTCTTTCAAGGTTTTAACTGCCCCCCATATAATGGTCCCTAGCAATATTGTAACTTATTTAATTACCTGTTTTCCTTATTAGTTGTATTTATTAATACATCTTGTGTTTTTGTTGTTCAAGGTATTTACAAGTCAAATAATTTGATCATGTCTTTTTCTTTTTTTGGAGCGATGCTTATTAAGCATCCATAATTTTTCATTGATGATTAGGCTCTGGCTTGTTGGGTATGTCACTTTGGGGATGCATTTTGAGCTCCTTTACTTTTTTGGCATATGGTATTTCAATTCTTTCTATAGTTTATGGACATGTAAAATAGTCTTGCATAATTCTAATTTTCTTTCTTTTATTTTTGAAAATCTTTCTCTGGTCACTTAGCGAATTTGTTGTTTTTCAATGGAATTGTTAAAATTAGACATTACAATTCTTAGCGTTTGAAGCATGGGTTGCTTTACCTTCCAACCCCCAATCCTGACCATGGAGGTGAACTATATATTTTAATTGGTGCTTTGTTTTCTACATTCAGAAGTTCTGAATAATTTTCTTGTATTATTTCTTACATTATGGTTTTCAAGTTTTTTGACCTGTTATATTCTTCTGAAAGGTTTGTGACACTTAAATTATCTCTGTATAACCTGGTTTCTATAGCAATATATTTTGCTTATATTGAAACCATGTATTCTTTTACTCTTACTGCTTCTCTTTTTCCAGACTGTCCTTCACTTAAGTGTGTTTGTATAGCAAATCTACTGTTCTCTCTCTTGTTTCTTTAGAGACACCTGCCACCATGAATTTGGATTTTTATCTTAATTATTTCTGTTTTGAGGGCCATAAATTCTGCCATTTGTTATCTAATTTCCTTTAAGATTATTATTTATTTTTTGAATCATTCTGGAACATACTTCCATTTTATCTTGGGAATCCTTGTGGTTCTGTGTTTCATCAAGTGTTGATTTAACTTCTTTTGTCTTATTTAGAGATGGTTGTGATATTTTAGATGTTTTGTTATGCATCATCCCTTATAGTTTTGATATCTTCCCTATTGATTTATCTGCTTGTACTCTAGGTTTTTAATTGAACTTCATTCCTCTTAAAATCTTCAATGATTTTATTCTTTTTCTCCCCTTATACCTCCCTATCATTCAAAATCTTACTGTCTTCCTCAACTCCTTACCCTCACTTACCCCACACATTCAAGCCTTTGCTAAAATATTGTCATTTATATCTTACCAGCATCTCTCATACATGTCCCCTTTTCTCCTTTCAGACAGACACCATTCTAGTTCAGACCCTCAACACCAATCACCTGTCTCAAGTCTCACTTTGCTCTAATTTTTCCCTACTTATTTGTCAAACTAATTTTCCTAAAGTGTAGATAAGATCATGTAATTACTAAATTACCTTCAGGATAAAAAAAGTCATTTTTTGGCATTTATATCTCTTCACCATCTCATCTTTTCCTACACTTTACTCCCCTGCATGCTTTACTCCCCTATAACATACCTACACTGTCATTCTTCCTGTTCCTCACACACAACACATCATATCTCATTTCTCTGCCTTGACACTGGTTGTTCCCCATTGCTAAATCAGAGCATTTCAATTTAGTCCAAGCATCTCCCCACTCACCTCTGCTTTTTAGAATCCTTGGATTCAGTTAAGATGCAACTCAAATCCTCAACTCTACAGGAAGCCTCTTCTAGTACCCCTAGTATCTATAAAATCCTCCCATATGAGGTTGCCATGTATTTATTCTGTACTATTCTTTATTCTATCTTTTTATTTATATAACATTCTCATCTCCTCTAATAGAATTCAAGCTGCTTGAGGGAAATTTTGCCTTTGTTTTTCTTTATACATACAACACTTGGCAAAGTGTCACATAATAAGCAATCAGTAATTTTTTTTAATTGTCAGACTGACTGACAGCTTAGTAATCTTGTTCAGAAAGGAAATAATGTTAGTCTAGAATGAACTATCTTTGATTAAAGCATGCTAGAGATTTTTAATCATCACTTCCTTTTCCAGATTGTCATAGAGTTTTCCCATTTTGGAAAATCAAGAGAGTATTTGTCCTTCTATAGCCCTGTGGCATCACTCCTATTCTCCATCACCTTTCATCACCAATCACATTTGTTGATATGATGTTGGAATATCATGTCCCTTCTCTGGGCTTCATTTTCCTCATATAGAGAAATATGAATGCAAATATGATAGCTTCCTTTTGTGCAGTGCTTTATAAATGTTATTTCATTTTATCCTCACCATGACCCTATGAGGTAACTTGTATTATTTTTTCCACTTTACATCTGAAGAAACAGAAAGAAGTTGAGTGACTTTCTTAGGGTCTCAGAGCTAATAATCCTGTCTGAGGTAGGATTTGAAACAGAGTGGTCTTGATTTCAAGTTCACTCTCTCCATAACATTATGCCCACCTTTCAAAAAGGAGAGTAGGGATTACTTAACCTCTGAATCCCTTCCAGATCTAAATCCTATGATTTTTAGGATGTCTCTATAGCAATAGTTTAAAAATATATGCCTTAGTTTATATATCTTATTTTCTAGTCCTTTAATAACCTCCATCATGCTTTCATGAACCTTCTCCAACTTCTCTGTGTCACTTTATGTTAGGGATACTGAAATTGTGCTTAGTAGTATCTCCATAGTCAGATTGCCCAATGCCAAGAATAAGGGAGATTACACCCAATGTTTCCTATATGATCAATGGTTTTTTATGCAGGTCAGAAAAAGTGCTAGTTCTTCTTACAAAAGCATTACATTGCTCAGAAGTGTTCCTTGAGTAATCCACTATG
The DNA here is from genome assembly GCF_900497805.2 of Vombatus ursinus. NCBI lineage: Eukaryota > Metazoa > Chordata > Mammalia > Diprotodontia > Vombatidae > Vombatus > Vombatus ursinus. Next base: position 20,165 of record NW_020948153.1, on the reverse strand, counting down.
ACCCATACAGCTTTGTTGGCCAAATTTGCTCATCATCATTCATTCCTGAACCCATGTTGATGCAGTTTGGTTCTGCTCTCTAAATGTTCTGACCTGCCAGAGGAATAAATTTACACTGTAAAAATACTGTTACATTGAATACAGCAGCCAAAAAACTCATTCAGAGTTAATTTACAAATTAGCATTGGAGGATACAGTCTTTTTTTTTGTTTGTTTTATTTTGTTTTTCCACAAAGGGTGTATTATATTGGAAAAAATTGTTCTCCATAATTTGTTCACAAGTAGGTTGTTTTATTTAATAAAACTGTCAAATATTTTGCATTCCATTAAGGATTTTTTATTTGTGTGTTTTTTTTCATCAAATTTAGACAGATTATTCCATAATCAACTAATTTCACAGGATTTGGTCATCAGCACACTAAAAACTCTATTTAATGATAGTCAGAATTTAATTTATATGGAGAAAATCATGTCCATGGTTAGGAAACTATAGTATCACCATTTAAAAATGTCATGATAGTTGTCCTCTACATGTGTGTTTGTGTATATACACATCTAAATACTTCCTTCAATACTTGGAGAATCATCAGTTTTATCAGTGTGGTCACTCCCTTCCAGGATGTAGATTGTAATTCCTCCATAACTAAGTAGATGAAACTTGCTGGGGTCAAATAATTCATGAACCTTAGACTGAGGCAGTGATGAGCCTCCACAATCTTTTGATCTAACTTTTGCATTTACCACAGTCATTGTGGTTTGTGGCCATTTCTATCTTTTCCCCTTTTTGTGGTTTTAACTTTAAAAAATTTAGTTGATAAGTTTTCTATTTCTATTTCAATTTTATTGGAAATTTGATCTCTTTACCCATCATGAAGCATAGAGGAAAATATGTATCACTATAATAGTACCTGTTTTCTATATTTTATTTTTTAGTATAAATTCAACAATCAACAATCAGCAATGTTTCAACATATGGAAAGGGAAATAGAAGAGCCCCATATAAGAACTATTAACTTTCATTTAAAAATATTTATGCACAAATACATAAATATGTCTTTAATAACAATAGACATATATTTCATATACATACATGTTAGGTATAATATGTATATACACATTATATTTACCAAGGTAGTAAAAAAATTACTCTATTTGTGTCCCATTCTATAACTTCCCTTTTATCCTTTTGCCTTCTTGGTACTTTTTAAAGCACTTTATTAGTGTTCTTTTTCATAACTATCACTCCCTCAGGAAAAGACATCCTTTGTAACAAATATATATGGTCAAGCAAAACACATACACACACACTTTCTGTGTTTGAGAATACATGTTTAGTATCCCCATTTTGCCAAGACATACAAGGTGTTTTTTCATTATTGATCATGCCCCCCACCCATTAAATCATAAGTTTCTTGAATGCAGGTCTACATCTAGCATAGTGCCATGTACATAGTAGACATTTAATAAATTCTTGAAATAAATTGAATTGATTTCTTATTTCTTATTTACCAAGCAGTTTCTTTGCAGGCTGTGCTGTCTTACTGTCCTATTTTTTTTACTAGCTTTTATCAATATCTTACCCTGTTTCATCCCCCCATAACTTTACATTGTATTTTTTATTAATGCCTCTTATCAAAATTTTTGTATGTAATATTCAGCTGTATTTGTACTGTATTTCCCTCTTAGAATATAAATTCCATTTGGGAAGAAACCACATGTTATTTAAATGTCTAAGACATTATTATGGAATTTATCTTGAAATTTTAGTAGAGAAAAAAAGACAGGGGAGGGCTGAAGAGGAGCTGAGATGAGGGTGAGGAGAAATAATCTCATTATGTCCACAGAAAGTCAGATTGAAGACTTAGTTCAAATGTAATCTTTAGCATGGTATAGGGGAAAAGAAATACACATGAAGTTAGGAGGAGTGATTCAGAGAGACAAGCTTCCTGCTTAGAATGATACTATTAGAAGGAATTCATGTTTACAAGAATTGTCAGGGGCAGGATTTGAACTCAGGCCTTGCTGACTTCAAGTCCATCACTTTAACTATCATGCCATGTTGTATGCACTTTGTTCCCCACATTGTACTTGTACAGGATTATAAACCTATAGCAAGAAGTGACATCAGAAGACATCAAATATAGCCCCATCATTTTACAAATGAGGGAATTGAGACTCAAAGTAATTAAGTGACTTGTCCCATGTCACATAGGTGACTCAGTGAGAGAGTTGAGATTTGAGCTATGGACTTCTTCTGTTTCCATCTACACATTTAACAATTACTTCAATGACCCTTTCATCTTTCCTTCCTTTTTTTTTCTTTTTTCTTGACTTTTGGATGGAAACAGCCAAAATCTGACAAGATGCTGGGTTTGTGAATTGGCCATACTGGAACTCACTAATGTCATATTGGCTTAGTATTCTACTTCTAGCTTTCCAAGTTTTCTTTGATCTTACAGTTCAATTTGGCTTCCCCATCACCCTTATGTTGACTTTCCCTTCTCTGGTTCCCTTAGACACTCATTTTTGTCTTGTTCTTCAGATTGTTGTCAGATTCAGGCCTAGTATTGCTTTTATACCTTTGACTCTCATTTAGTACTGCATGTTCCATGTGACACAGATACCAAGAATGTCCAACAGTTGTTTAAATCAATTCAGTGATGACCAGCAGTGACTCTGCCCTTTGCTCTGACCATCACACTCATGTAATAGAAAATGTTTCAAAATGTCAAAGGGTTAAATCATGAAGACTCTTCTATTATTATTATTATCAAAGTATTCAAATTATTGCCAATTTATGGAGTTCAGAAAAGATTCAGATATAAGTCCCTACCCTGCTACTATTCTATATTTAATTTTCTGCAGATTATTGTGAATGTGAAAAAGCTAACTATTTTTCTAATTGAATGAAAGTATTACAATGTACTATAATCTCATAGGTGCACTGAAAGCATCCCTGGGATAATTCTAGTAGTAAACAGGACAAAAAATATAATATGTTTTATCTCCAAATGGTTTTGACATATTCCATTAAGTCTTTGTATTTTGAAATATTTTCATTCCATGTAGCATGAAAGTTATGACATTTATAAGGGCAACACCTATTTAAAATGCTGTCTTTACAGTTTTTATAGATCAATGTTCCGTCTGGGTGATTGTAGGCAGATGCTACAGTTTCCAGTATAATTTATTTATTAAATTCTAGGGGATATTCTTAGGTTTTGTTTGTAGTATGTGGATTTATCATTTTAGTTTATGAATGAGAGAAAACTTCTGATGTGTAATTCTAGCTACTAAGTTATGGCTTACGTATTTGGGAAGTACTAATTATGGCAACTTATGATCATGACTGTTATGGTTTCTACTTCCATTTCCTTGAATAATCTTTACTGATCACTAAGTCCAGGCTATTTAAGATGAGCCTGCTGTAACATCTGGTTGTGATGACCTGATCATGGATAGACATCATACATCCTTCCACTTATTTTATATGTTGATTTTCAATTAGCAATCATTTATTTTCTCTCTTTTCTACTCTACCTCCAATTCGCAAGGGGAGGGGGAAGTGACAAATATGTACAATCAAGTACAAAAAACCCCCAAATTGACCATGTTCAAAAATATATATCTCATTTACATAGTGAAACCATCTCTACTCTGTCAAGAGGTAGGTATTATGCTTCATCATGAGCACACATATAAAAGCAGTAATTTTGTTTCCTCTTTGTGCTTATTTTCTCAATTTTTTGTTGTTGCTATAGCATTGTGACTGTCACTGTATCATTTACTATATCACTATATCAAATACTAGTAGGGATAATAGATATCCTTAACTTCAAATCTAACTGAAAGGCCTCCTTTATCTGAATTACATATACTGCTAGCTTTTGGTTTTAGGTAGATGTTACTTACCATATTAAGGAAAGTCATAATTATTATTATATTTCCCAGGGTTTTAAACAGGAATTGGGTCAATATAACAAAAAAGAAAATACTAAAAATAAAAGTTAATGTCTACTTTTAATGTTATACCAATGAAATTACCAAAGGGATACTTTGTAGAAATTGGCAAACTAATATTTGGAAAATAAAAGATTCAGACTATCAAGGGAAATAATGAAAAGAGATATGAACGAAGGAGAAACAGACATTTCAGATGTCAAACTATTATTGCAAATCAGCAGTCAAAATCAACTGGTATTGGTTTAAAAAATAGAGAATTTTGGCAATGGAACAGACTAGAGAAAGGAGAATCAGAAACAATGGAACTCAATAACCTTGTATTCAACAAACCAGAAAACATAAATTGCTTACTCAAGAACTCCCCATTTGATAACAATTACTGGGAAAATTTGAAAATTATCTGGCTTAGATTAAAACTTTATACCATATTCTATCATGTGTCCTAAAGGAATATATAACCTTAATATTAAAGATACATATGATACACACATATTAATCTTTAATATTAAATATATATGTTAATATTTTAACCAAACAAGATTAAACCAATTATTTATAGCAGTACTTTTTGTTATAGCTAAGAATTGAAAACAAATTAGACTTCATCAACTGGGAATGGCTAAACAAATTGTGGTGAATTAATATAATGGAATATTACTGTAATATAAAAATGATGAATGTGATGAATACAGATAAGCATAGAAATATATACATATACTGATAGAGAGTGAAATAAGCAGAGCCAAGACAGTATACACAATTACTACAACATTGTAAATGGAAAAAACAACCACAAGCATAAAAATCAAAAATGAATTTTGCAGAATTGCAAGGAACAAGCATGGCTTGAAAGAAGAGATACAGTTAGATACCTAAGTCCCACCTCTTTGTAGAAATAGGTCTAAATTTGTTATACACTGTCCATATTTTCAGATTTCTTTGATATAGTATTCAGTTATGCTAATCTTCTTTTTCTTTTTTATTTTGAAAAACAATATTTACTATACAGGATGACTTTCTAGGAAAAGGAAGGGGAGAGATACTGGGGGGTTATGATGATGTACAAAAGACATCAATAAGAATATATTTTAAAAATGAAAAAATACTCTTATTCTTATTTTGATGTTTTCTTGTTATTGATCTTTAAATTGTCTAGTTCTTAAGGGAGTACATTGAAATTATTTACCATTATAGTTTTAGCATCTATTTTCCCTCACAACTTAAGGAAAAATAGTTTTTACTAGTTAATAGTTTAGCTTTTCCTTAAAGCACTTGCATGCCATGCCATGTAGGATAGATAGATAGATAGGTAGGTAGATAGATAGATAGATAGATAGATGTCAAATATTTATAGCAAATTATTTTCTATGATGCTTCAGCAGAACAAAGTCACACTTTTTGTTTTAATAAAATTAAGTTAATTTTTGTTGCTGCCTTGTCTAAGACTATGATTGCTACCTTGGCTTCTTTGAGTTCAGTTTAAACATAATAGATATTGCTCTAGCCTTGTATTTTAATGCTATCTATATCTTTATGTTTCAAGTGTGTCTCTTGCAAACAACATGTTGTTCAAGCATTTCTTGTTCACAACATATCTGCTTGCTAATCCATACTACTATCATCTTTCATTTTATGTGAGTTTATCCCATTTACATTCAGACTTATGATTAGTAATTATTTATTTCCCTTCATTAAATCCTCTTTAAAATTTTCTTCTCGTTTGTTGCCCTCTCTCAACATAGAAGAGGATAGTGAAAGAGGGATGTGATTAGCACCAGTATTCTCTACTTATTAAGTCATCTTTCACTTCCCTGCCCTTCTTCTCTTCCCCTCACCCAGACCTCAAGCACAGGTTTTTACCATTTCTTTCTTTCCTTTTAAATCTCTTTTCATAATCCACTATCTAATCTTTGAGTTCATGTTATATATAACTAATGCCATCCTGAATCTACCTTCTCTTGTACTCTCCACTCTCCCATTTCTTTGTTCCCTTCTGTTTCTATGATGAATATATATCTATGCCAAATCCTGTATGTGTGTTCCTCTACTTTGACCAATTCAGATGAAAGTAAGATTCAAATCCAAGTGATCCAAGTGAGATCCACTTCCCATCCTTTGCTTCTTTTTATAGAATTGTTCTCATACTCCAATTATGTGCTCACTCACATTTCTTCTCAATTCCTCCCTAGCGTATCTTTCTCCCCTCCCTTTTCTTTCTTCTACTAAGATGATCAAAACATAACATAACAAAACTAGTCCCAAACCCTCTGTTTTATTCGACTATTTCTATGATGTTATGAGGACACTTGTATGATGTATCCCTATTAGAACATAAACACTTCATCCTTGTTTAGTCTCTTATGATTGCTCACTCATACTTAGCTTTTTGCATTTCTCTTGACTCCTGTATTTGTACCTCAAAGTTCTACTTAGTTCTAGTGTTTTCATCAGGCATCCTTGGAAGTCCTCTATAACATTAAAAGCCCATTCCCCCTCCCCATATGAATATGCTGTTTCTTTGTTTCTGAATAAATTATTGTGGTTGGTTAAGTCTTTTCTTTTGCCTTTGGGGACTTCAAATTCCACACTTTCCTCTCCTTTAAAACAGTAATTGCTATGTCCTGTTTGATCTTGAATATGATTTCTTAGTACTTGAAATCTTTCTTTCTGATTATTTAGTGGGTTTTTTTTTCCTTTGACATTGGAGCTCTGGAATTTGCCTCAAATGGAGGTTTCTTTTTGGAGCTCCTTTCAGGAGGAGATTGGTGTATTCTTTGTGATAGTCACATGGAGACAGTAATTTCTATTTGGCCCATTCTGATTTTCAAGTAATCTATTATTTAAGCAAGATTTTGGACCTCTTGTGTGAGCTGTTAATATTCCTTCCATGTCTTTCCTCCATACCTATCATTCCTTTTCAAAGTATTTTCTCTAGTGTTCTCATTTCAACTATAATAAGATATTTTAACTTGTTTAAAGACCTTTCTTCATTTCTTCTAGAAATTCCAACTGATCTTGCAGCTAAGCTGTGTTTTCTTTGAAGTTTTACTTATAGGTGCATTGGATTTATTGTCTTCTTCTGAATTTGGATCTTGGGTGTCTGATACCAAAATAGCTCTTTATTGTGAGGATGTTTTTATTCTTTTTGTTTTACTTGCTCATTTTCCCAGCCTTGCTTCCTAGATTAAGCCTATGTGTTAAAACCAGCATTTGTGCACTTCTGGAGAGAAAATTGCAGCTCTTTTTGGTCCTAAATTTTATTCTCTCAGGTTGTATTGCTACTTTCTTCAGGTAATGAGTGCTATGTTTTTCAAGGATCAGAGGGGAAACTTGAGCCAACTTTCAGGAGATCCTTTGCATTCTTACGTAGAGTACAGTCTGGTTGCTGCCTTCCTTGACTTTCCAGGCTCCAGCCCTGCTTGATATACAGGTAATACAATTGCAGACTTTCCCATGAATAGAACACTAATGGAAAGTTTCTGGCACCAACTCCTCTCAGCTAGCTGAAGGTTCAGAGTGGCAATGCTTTAGATTTGCTCTTATTCTGAGCCTAGGGCCTGAATCTACAAAACTCCTCTGCAGCCAGAATGACAGAATTGAAAGCCCATTCCTGTTTCACATGACCTGCTGTGGACAATTGCTTGTAGGTTAAATTCATGAGCTTGGGCTATAAAAAGTAACTCAATGTAGTTTCTCGTTAGATTTCCCAGTCACTCTAGGTGTTCTTCTTTGATATTTGTTGAAGTAATTCCAGGAAGCTAATCTATACTATTTCCCTCTTATACTGCTATATTTGCTGGTCTCATAAAGTCCTTTGCTAGATTTAATAAACATGACAGCTTTTGTTTGATGATTCTATTGTTTTTGTCATTATTATTTTTATAGACAGAAGAGCAAAAACTCAGAGAAATTAAGTGACTTTCCCAAGGTCACATAATTGATAGTTGTAGTCAAAATTCAAAACCAGGTCTTCCTGCTCAAATTCTGTGATCTATGCCCAAAAAATAAATATCTGGCATAAATATCATGACTAGAAATAAATGATCAATCTCCATAGAGCTAGCCTAGGAAAATTCATTCTTATGAAATTATGACAATTATCATATTCATGTATGAGAGGTGTCAGGACAAACTGTGATAATTTTGTGATTGTGTCCTCTATGCTAGGCTTTTTCTTGTTGTTGTGTTATAGTTGCCTTTTCTTTACACTGAAAATGGAGTGCAGGTGAAATAGATAACAACTAGAAGATAAAACTAGTCATAATCCTACAACTAGATGGCAAATAGAAGTAATCCTGCAACTCATAGAATTATGAAATTATTAGATGAAACTAGTGCTTTGAATATACATTATACATAAATAATCCAAAGCTTTTTATAAAACATTATATACTATTTTCCTGTAGATAATAAATAATTAGATGTATTCAGAAATGATTGGATAACCAGACTCATAAATGAATTAATGGTTCACTGTATTTGTGGAAAGAGTTTTCTAGCAAGGTACCCCAGGAATCTATGCTTGGCTCTGGGCTGAGTAGCATCTTTATCAATGGCTTCATAAAAGGCAAAGATGGCAGGCTCATCAAATTGGCAAAGGGTACAAAGCTCATAGGAATAGCTAACTTAGTGGATAATAGTCAGGATGCAAAAGGATCTCGATAGACTAGCAGGGGTGGGAAACCTGCAGCCTTGAGGCCACATGTGGTCAGTCCTCTAGGTCCTCAGGTGTGGCCCTTTGAGTGGATCCAAACTTCACCGAACAAATCCCTTTAATAAAAGAATTTGTTCTGTAAAACTTGGATTCAGTCAAAAGGCTGCACCCAAGGACCTAGAAAGCTCCATGGAGCCTCAAGGCCACAGATTTCCCACCCCTGGACTACAGCATTGAGCTAAGTCTAGTAAGACACTATAGCACAGAAAAAAAAAATTGTCCTCGCCAGTCCAAGAGGGATTGAGCATCTGCTCAGCCCAAGAGAGCAGAACTTGTGGATGGAATTGGCACTGAGACAAATTTAGGATTAATTTAAACAAATACTTCCTAATGATTGGCACTTACCAAAAACAAAACTGTGTTACTATGAGACATGGTAGATTCACCTTCCTTAGAGGTCTTCAAGCAGAGACTGGATGACTCCTTCTAAGGTATGCTATAGTGGGGATTCCTTTCTTTCATAAATTTTCTTCTGAGGCCCCTTTCAACTATCAAATTCTTTGTTTCTATCATCCCAAACTTTTGTTACCTATTTTGTTTCACTCAAATGAATAGCTCCATATCTTCATTCCCCCTTAATCCAAGGAGTGGACATACTTTAGGATTCCTTTGACAATCTTTAATGATTCAATAATCATTCCCTCCCCTTTTTTTTTTCTAAGACTCCACTACTCTAATGGGCTTGTGATACTTTCAATATGGATTTTCCTTCCATGAATGCAAAAAAAAAACCAATCAATGTGTGCCTCTTTGGGACTTTCTTCCATGTTCTCCCTTAAGCTTAACATAGGAAGTCTACTCAACATTCTAAGTGCCTTTCTTGATTCCCCTGACACATCTGTGATACTAAGGTGAAATGAGTGGTGCCCATTGGTTATTTCCTGCTTAATCTTCAAAAACTCTGCATCCTATAGATAAGGACTTTAGAAAATAAGCGCTTTTCCTTTTCTTCTTGATCCTCCTATGCTCTGCTTTGGGGCCTAGAGATGAAGGAACACAGCTTAAAGAAATCAATTTCTCTTTTCTTTACCTCTATCTCCTAGAAACTGATACCCAACAATCTACCTTAAACAATTCACTCAATTCAATACAATGCATTTTAAGTCAATGTAAATCATTTCAACTTAATTCGATCTGATTCAATTCAGCCCAATTCAACTCAACAAAGACTTACTAAGCACACACCATATGCAAATAACCAGTACTATTTTCTAGGGAATCTAAACAAAAATAAAATGGTCACTGTACTCAAGCAATTTATATTCTGAGAGGACAGTGATAGACATGCTGACAAGTTAGATACATAAAGGATATACAAAAAGCACTTTCAAAAAGACAGAACATTATCACCTTGAGGGATCAGGAAAGACCACATGTAGAAGGTGGCACTTGAGATCTGCTTTTAAGGAAACTGAATATTTTAATAAGGAGAAACAAGGATCATATGTTCTCTGTTTCAAGGATTCCTTTCCTTTTCTTCTTCCCTTTCTCTTCACCCTACCACAACTCCCTGCAGTTTTCACTACAAATGTGAATTCATGAATGAAAGAAAAGAAATGGTCCAGATAAAAATATGGGTTCTTATAATCTGCTTATACAGAGATCAGCTGATGGAGTGCAAACATGTACAAAAATGTATGTGTGAACGTGAACAAAACTGGTAAAGATTTTCATGTACTGTTTTTTTTTAATTTACCTACAAATGTACACTTATAAAATAACATTTTAATGATATTTCATACAAAGAAATATTTTTAATGAAACTCCAAATATTTAGTACTCTGATCAGATGTTTCTGGAACCTGCTTGGGAAAGCTGTTTGAAGACTGTGAATTTGAAGAGCTCCTAGAGGTTTTAGGTGAATAATAGTATCCTTTGGGGATTATAAGTAAATGTCAAACACCAACTATTATAAAATAGCCTTCTATATATTCTTTCAATTTCCTAGGCCATCGTCAAGAAAGTGTATTACATTACCTTAAAAAATCGCCATTTTAATACAAGTTTTTTTTTTTTTCCTAAAGCAGCGGAGAGCATTTTTTTAAAGAGATTTTTTTTTATTCAAGAGGGAAAAAATGTTCTTGCTCAAAAACATCACCTGTCCCCTGTGATTATTACTTTACATTCTGTTATAGAAATTAAAGCAATGCTACTTCCAGTAATGTGCCTTTTTTAGTTTATCTGTCCAAAGCATATTTGTACATGAATGGCCTTGAAGAAAGAATGAGGAAAATACTCCTTTTTTTTTGCTTTCATGTCATAATGTTAAAAATACATGTTTAAAGCCCAAGCCATTATTTGGATGGATGCTCTCATTAGGCCCATTTGTAACCATTTTATGCATAGATAACTACCTACTAAATGTTTTTCCTCACCAAAATGAGAATTTAAGTAAAATAAATTTGATGACGGGCTGTTTCTTGCACATAAACATTAAGGTGTAGTACTCGAATGCATGTTGATCTTCATTCATTTGAAACAATAATATATTTGTATAAATCAGAAGCAGGGACACACGACTGTGTAGTTCCTGGTGCTCTGGCTCATTTTTTTTTCTACTTAGTCATTTTAATTCTTTTTCACTTGGCTCAAGCCAAATTTTTATGCTTTTTTCTGCCTATGTGCCAGTTCTATTGTATAGTTCCCTGAGTGTCAATAAGAAATCCTGAGAAGCTTTTAAATGTGGAATACTGACTGGATTTCAAGACTTCTAAAAATGCATCTTTTTATTCACTAAATAGATAGGAAGCTGGTACTATCTAATGTTTCCTGTCTCCCTGGACCTTACTTGAACATTTTATAGTCTAGGAAGTATTAGTTGGATAAAGTGTATTTTTTCTTTGCATCCTGTCATAATTTACTGAGTCAAAGCATGTTCTACTGAGAAGGCCATCATAGTTTAGTTTTTTTTTTTCTCCTCTTGCAGTAATAGAGGTCCTTCTGCTCAGGAAAGAGACCTAAAACTTCATAAAATATATTTGAGAAAGGTGTCTCCCTTCTCTTCCTTTTCCTTCTTCCCCCACCCAGTTATACACGAATAGATCTTACAAATATAATCTACAAAAAAATCACCTTACAAACAAAATCTACAAAAAATTTTTTTATCTCTTTGGCTGGGGGAGCAGAGGTGGAGATAATAAAATCTTATTATTAAATTGGTCAAATAGCAAAATTCACAAGGAAGGAAGGAAGTTGAGAGGGAGGAAGAGAGGGAGAAAATAGCCAATAAATAGTAAGCCCCCCAAATCTGGACTTTTAACAATGACCTTAGCCTTAACAATGCAAATAGGACATGTGAGTATTATACATGTACGCATTCCCATGTTCCCAAGATCTAAGGTTGGTATTGCAGGTGATTATATTTCTGTGAAAATTTATAAAATGCAAAAACTAGCTTCTCGAGCAAGAAGCTTCTCTCGAGCAAGAAGTCTGATTCCTTCTCACCACACTTAAATCAGATTTAGGAAGGAGTTAGGGGATAGCGTAGCCAGGGCTTTTACTCATTTTCCAGGTTTACTTTCAGGTTCCTTCCAACCTTCACAGAGCTAGTACCTTGTCTCTGTAAGAGCGAATACTATAACAATGATCCAGTATCTCCTTTGGGTAAACTGAAACCCAGATACCTTTATTGGCATATAAACTGCACAAAGGACTCAGTTTATCACTTGCAGGCTGAGAAGCTGCAAACCAGATTAAGGTAGAGGAATTAATGCCGTACTAATTACATCTCCTCATTTTTCCCCCTTTCCTCTCGAAATAGAAATGGAAAAATGGGGGGGGGGGTGGACAAAAACAACAATATCAACAACAACAACTCCAAGACCAGGTTCCTTCTTTCAGAAGCCTCCTCCCAACCACCCTCGCCACCCCTCAACCCTGCCTTCATTCTAGCCCAGCAGTCTTATGATAAAAGAAGGATGCCATGCAGTGTAAATTCAGTCAGATTGTCAATGTATCCATCCACGTTCTCAGTCTCTGCTCAATGTTCCATGACAACAAGGTGAGACGGCAGAGGTTATCCGAACAGCTGCTTCCTAAGCTGGAAATTCCAGGCATTGAAAACCATCTGTCTATACATTCACAAATGTATATAAGGGCAATCTATCAGGCTGTAGCGCTGCAGCTGCCACTCCATCAGGCCTGCTTCCTTTCTCGACGCTGAACAATAAGAGCCAGTTCTTCACTTTGTGTCACACAGAATGGCTGATTTGATTAAGTCCCCAACTCTCATTATGCTAGGTAGGGGTGTAGAATTTCAATGATAATCCATAATGCATGACCAGTTTGTCGCCATGGCAACATAAATTCAAGGTTACTAGCTCAGACGCATAATTGGGTGTGCATTGAGTGCTGAAGAAGGGCTGTTAAAATTCTTGTCATAGGAAAGTCGCATCCATCATACTGCCTGAAATTGCAAAGTACTCATAATCAGAACAGAAAAATCCTTGGAGAAAAATGTTAATAAAATAACTATTACAGTCTAATAAAATTATTTAAGTTTAACCACTTTAGTTTTTTAAAGCATTTTAGTTAATAAGAAGGGAATAGGCATCTCATTAAACATAGGCGACTTGGTTAAGTTTAACCTTTCTACACTGTAACCCCCCCACCAATATTTGCATTGCAATATAAGCATTTCAAACCTAGCACTGATTGATTCGATCACAATACATTCTGAAACGATAAAATATTCCACTGCATATATTGGGCACATTTTTTTTTGTAGCTCTGCTTTCCCTAGATTTGATTTCTCTTAGATGTAAAGATATTTCCTTAAGAAAATGTGCTTGGGAAAATTGAATCCATTTCTAGACTCTGAAAGCCCACAATGAAATTAAGCATGTATTTAATAGAAATCCCTAAATTGAAGGATAGAAACCAAATATGTGAACAGAATATGAAAAGGTAGGAAATCAAACAGTGGTAAGGAAACATCAGATTATTATCAGCCCCACCCCCATCTCCCAACCCAGCATGTGTTCGTTTCGATATTTTATAAATATTTGTGGCAGAAATTCTTCTCGAATGTGTATTGCTGATATAAATTCAATTCATAAATGTGTCATCTGTGGATGGATTTAATCTTAGGCCAAAATAATTATGAAAATGACTTGTTTTGGTGCCTGCCTTTGCCAATGGAGTAGAACCAGGCAAACAGAGTTATAAATGAACCCTGCCAAAATGGCTGAGAATTAAACTCAGCATGTTATTGGAGGAGGGGGATATCATTACTTATTGAAGATTCCTCACACCCCTCCCCAAACCCCATTTTCCTTGATAAAGTCTAACCTAGGCAGATCTAGGTTGTTGCCTCTTGGGATTGAAAGTGGAAATGCTTAGTTCTGTGGTTTTATTTATTAGGATTTCCAGTCGAACTTGACATAATGTAAATGCATTTTCTCTAACCATATTATGAGAATTTGTTCAAAGGGATGAAACAGTAGCATATGTCTTTGAAAAGGCAAGTCTGCCCCTTGCTCCAGGGATTCAGCTTTTATTTAATTCTGTTGAAGAAACTTATGATTTGTTGACTGAAAAGATAAGAGAATTCTTGCCAAATAATAGCAGATATGACAGTGGGGGAAAATTTTTTTTTCTTACATGGACTCTCTAAGAAATGAAATTTAATTGGCTCGATTCTGGCTTTTCACACTGAAATCTCTAATGCACTCAGAAGGAAGCAGGGCTTCTAAATCTGTATCCAAGTAATTGCACAGAAGTTAGCTATTTTCCTTAGAATCCAACTTCTGATGATACAGAAATAAGTTTAAAATGCCCATAAAAGGCACAATTACAGTGTTTGACTATTTTTATTATAGTTACCTGATCCTCCTAAATATGTTACTTTCCTTGGAAGGCTTCTGCAACTGTAAGCCTTTTCACTAATAAAATGGAATTACATGATCCCCAAAGGAAGATAACAGAGGCTTGTTCCTTAAGATAGATCGTATACTCTCAGAAACTTCACAACTTGGAAGGCAGACAACAAGGTGAAGAAGCAATAAAAATCATGAGACATAGTATAAACTATAGCCATGGTTTCATATTAATTGCAGTGTACTTGAGCAACAAGATGGTCCTTGTCTAGGTTTTAAAATTGAAGCTAGGCATGGCAGTTTATTTTCATCAGAAATATGAAATATTTTTAGAATATATGAGGACTTCTGAACATTAGACTTTCAACTCACACACCTGGAGGTCTATTCTGATCTTGATGCACACATGTAACTCCAATTAACATTAAGAATGCTAACAAAAATATACCCCTAGGGGAGAGGGGGAGGAATGAAGTAGATGAAGAAAGAGGTTTGTGTTTCTGATTTAAATACAAGTGACTTTGTGGAGAATACCAGCATGGGGCCAAATGAACTATTGTGGAAATGCACTGGCTCTCAATGACAGAATAACATTTCTGATTTGATGTTTAGTGAAGTGCATCAGTGTTTGGGAGCAAACACTGAAGCTAAAGCAGCTCTTCTAGAAAGCACTCTCTCAAAAAATATGCTGTGTTTTATGGTGTATGTTTGATTTAGTTTTGAGAGTCTCCAGGATAACTTTCATATTGGCGTTTGGTGACTAATGGAATATGAAACATATTTTCAATTGATTTAAATGTATATGTAGATATTATTCAGGTATGATGTGGGTTTTAAAATATATTGAAAAGAATAAGTACTCCATTCCATTTAGACATGGAAAAGGGAGTGGCAGGAATCTTAGTGTGCTTGCTTTGTATTTGAGTGAATATGATTTACCTTTATGCTGTTAGATTTCACAGCAGGAACAAAAAGCACTTTCCATGGAGCCAACAAACCTATATTTCATCGATTGCTTTGGGTTGATTAGGTACCAATTCTGACATGGTTCTGAGCATTCTAGGGAAGTAATCAATGACAACCCACTGAGTTTTCTCATTATGAAATCACAGAAAACAAACGTTACCATTTAAATCAAGTGTTATGTCCATCGTACATCATGATTTTCATCAAGTTCCATCGTAACATCTGCATTTTAAATTTGGAAAATAAAAACACTATTGTTCATCTCCATTTGTAATAAATAACCATTTGGTATTAGTCAATCATTCCAAAATGAAGTCATTATAAAAATGATGAACACATGATAAATACATATGAATAATATGTATTGAACAAAAAGTGAATTAGATAAAAGTGAGTTAAAAATCCTTTCCATATTGAAGCCGAGAATGGATTCTAATTATCCAAATTTTAGTTAGATAGTTAGTTAATTAGATGAACAGAGGGGGCCATTGGATGGTGGTAGTATTGTTGTAATTAACTATATCCATATTTGAATCTGGCATTTGCTATTCCTAGTTGTTGTTTTTTCTCCTGTGTCCTAATATGGCTTTTTTTTTAAAGTGTCTCATGTTCTGATTCTCCTTGAATTTTGTCACATTCTGGTGTTCCATATATTATACCAGAACAAATAACACAGAGCATATCTGGCTCTTTTTGGTATTAGAAATCATAAATGAGGTGTGACCTTTATTTCAAGAAACCACAGGATCGCAGAGTTAGATAGGATTTTGAAGCCAATGAGATGAACTAATATTTAAACAGAGACATCCCCAAACCTGATCTTTATGACATGCCTGAAAAAAAAGTAGACAAATTTGTCTCTGAATATAATGCACTCTGTAACAAGTTGCTTTATATGTGATATACTTCACAAAATGGTACCTGGGAAGCAATGAAAACATTACTGAATTTATTGTGGTAGTATTGCAGGTTTAGAGCTGTAAAATACCTTAGAAGCCACCAAGTCCAACTCCATCATTTTGCAGATGAGGAAACTGAGGCCTAGAAATGTTAACTGACTTGCCCAGGGTCACACATGTAGCAAATGGTAGATTCAAGATTTTAACCCAGTGAATAGGACAATGACCTTAGAATGAGAAAAACCTCTATTTAAATACTGCCTCAGATACGTACTAGCTGTATGACCCTGGGAAAGTCACTTAACATCTTGGACATGAGTTGAGTTGTTTTTTCAGGTGTGGTCAACTCTCCATGACTCCTTTGGAGTTTTCTTGGCAAAAATACTGGAGTGGTTTGCCATTTCTTTCATTTTACAGATGAGGAACCAAGGAAAACAGGGTTGTCACTTTCCTGGAGTCACACAGCTAGTAAGTGTCAGAGGCCAGATTTGAACTTACAAGGAGGAGTCTTCCTAACTCCAGACTCATCTTTATCAGGAGTATTTGACTAGATTACCTCTAAAGTCCCTTTCAACTCTAAGTAATTTTCCTTTGCAAGTTATACAAGAGGGTTTTTTATTGTTGTTTTACATTACAATCAGTCTACTATATATCTGGTACTGAAACATGCAGAGCAATAGTCAAAAGTGATTTCTAGTTTGGTTAGGTAAATATATTTAAATTTTTATCATTTTCTTGGGGAGGGGGTGATTATTTGTAAGTAATGGTCAAGCTGGTGGGACTTAGGGATTTGAGTTGCATGTGTATCCAAATATCCATTGCCCAAATACCCAGATGTAGAGGATGCCCAGATTTATTTAACCTGGAAACTGGAACCAGGTTGAAGACTCCCATGATCTTTCATTGATGTTGTGACATTCAATTTGATAACTAGGGTATGGTAGTCAATCATGTGGCATTTGGCGGGAAGCCCTGCCACAGGCTACGGAACAGCTGCTGTGATAAACCCTGTGGTAATCCATCCCCTCGGAGCTAATAAAATGCCCTTACTGACTTAAAAAATTATGATGATCATTGATGCAGACAAGCTCCTACCAAGAAGCTGATTTTTTAAAAATTTAATTTAAAAAATCACCTCAGTAGCTAGAAGTATATGTGACACTACCACTATACTACATTAGGAAAATATATTGAGGGCCCTAATCAAGATATACTTGAGCATGAATCTACTCTACATACATATGTGTGTGCACATTTTAAATTTCATTTTATTATGAGGAATGATAGTTCCTCACAACCACATATGCATGTTGCTACTGAGTAACAGATATACAATATAGGAATTATACATATATATATATTTAAATGGTATACAGAAAAACTCATTGAATATTAATACCACATTGAACATCACTTAATCTTCCTCTGATGCTTCAGAAGGAATTTCTGGCTTTTAGAGTGTCTCTGGTTCATCCTTTTGACAATCAAGGGTATCAAGAACATAAACAAATGAGAGCAGGGGTAGCCGTATCTCATATAATATAGGATCTGTAATTATTGAAAAGGAGTATACAAATCCAGGAGAAATGCTGCCCCAGGAGTGTAGAAACAGTTATCTTCAATCACAAACTCAGAATAATGATTCAAGGTAGTCTATAAAAGATAGGCAGCTAGGCAATAGATAGAGGGCCAGGCTTAGGGTCAGGAAGACTCATCTTCCTGAGTTCAAATCTAGCCTTAGACACTTACTAGCTGTGTGCCCCTGGGAAAGTTTCTTAAACCTGTTTGCCTCAGTTTCCTCATCCGTAAAATGAGCTAGAGAAGCAAATGGCAAACCCCTCTAATACCTTTGCCAAGAAAACTCCAAATGGGTTCATGAAGAGTCAGACACAACTGAAACAACACCATAAAAGACTGGAGCGATGCTTCCCTAGCACTAAGTGATCTAACGCTGGCCACGTTGTCCTAAGATACCTGGAATGTGTTTCAGCACTATTGCAGTATACATGAAACATGAAAGTAGGATCAAGTCAATATTTCAGGGTAGCTTCCACATCAACAGTCATATTTAGTTACTTTGCTCTTACCTAGCTCCATGTAGGTTCTCCCCAAAGGATTAAAATCATTAGAAATTAGTCCTATATGTGTATGTACAGCAGAGCAGTCAAGGATATAGTGTCTTACCTATCCATGGGCTGTGGGAGTAAACTAGGAACATAAGTTGGTTAAGATCACTACAAGTAGATTTCCTTTTGATGATATTTAGCCCCAAGCTTTACCAACTGATAGTCTTTACGAGGTATTTTCTTCCCATATATCTAGAGGACAGAAAGGAGGCAGCTAGGTGGCTCACTAGATAGAGCACCAGACCTAGAAGACTTGAGTTCAAATTCTGCCTCAGACATTCACCAGGTATGTGACCCTGAGCAAGTCACTTAACTTTTTTTTGCCTTAATCCACTGGAGAAGGAAATGGCAAACCACTCCATTATTTTTGCTAAGAAAAGCCCATAAACAGTATGGTCCACACAGGGTCACAAAGAGTCAAACATGACAGAATAACTGAATAACAACAAAAGAGAACAGAAACTAACATACAGGTCTGTGAGTATAAAAGGCATAGGATATTGGATTAAGCCTATCCTGATCTTGTAGTATTGCCTTGAAATCGATTTTTTTTTTGAAAATCAGTTCTTTGAATCAGTTCACAAATGATTATCACATATCATTTATTTTTGCATAAAATGCCACACAGTGAGCAACTATGAAAATAAGAATGAATAGAAATTTATGATGGAGGGAATTTTGTATAAACTATATTTTGTGAATAGAATATACCACCTCTCCAAATGATTTGGCTAGTTAGTTTGACTGTGCCTTTGTTTGCCTTCACAGTCCCCTTGTCTTCTTTTCCCTTCTATATCTTCTGCCCCACTGTATAAAGTATAATTGAGTGAGAACATCCTTTCTGGTTTCAGATTAAGAAACCCAACCTACTCCCACCAAAATAGGATGAGGGACTTTATCACTTTTTTGACCAAATCCCCCTAAATGTACAGTCATCTAGCTCATACCTCTCCTTTTTGTCCATACGGATAACAGTAGAGACTATGAATTTATGTACTAAAATCAGTTTTCTGATTTTTCTTTCTCCTTTTCCTAAAAGATAGGAATCCATATGGTCTGAAGAGAATGGGGACAGAAGTTAGCACCAAAGAGTCAAACCAGCATCTTGGATTGCTTAATCACTACTGGAACAGGTATGGAATTTGAAATTTGTTCTGCTAGAGTTAGTAGAAAAAATGAAGTTGACTTAGAGTTGGCAGATTTGTATCTTTTTTTTTCAATTTTATAAATACAAGGTGCTCCCAAAGTCCCAAAAGTCTTCGTGAAGTTAAAGCTCTAATAGCTATTGAAATTTAAAACTTCACTAAGACCAATAGGATACAATGTATATTTTATTATTCAAAATATTATTTAGAACATAAATTGTCTCCACATCATATTTTTAAAAAATATTTTTAAAAAAATACACAATATACACATGCAGATGTCATTAAGTTTCAAAATACAAAAAGGATCAGGGACCTATGAGGGAGAAGTTCGAGATCATCTACCCAACTCTTTTCTAAGTGAGGAAGAAGAAACTGAGTGAAGTGGTCACATAGTGACTATGTGGCAAAGTTGGGATCATTTTCACATTGCTGTATGTATTTGTTCCTTATTCTCTGTCAACCCTAAAGAGTAGAATGTGTCTCCATTCTCTCTCTCTCTCTCTCTCTCTCTCTCTCTCTCTCTCTCTCTCTCT
>NW_020948152.1:0-37432 GCF_900497805.2 Vombatus ursinus | reverse complement strand
ACACACACACGCACCCGTATATATACATATATATATATATATATATACATATGTATATACATACACACATATATCATACTATATCTATATATACTTAGACACTACACTGATGCTGGGCATAGCTATCACTGTGAAGTCAAACTTTGCCTTTTATATTTTTGACTGTCATCACATTTTGATTCACTAAGCTTGCAGTCTCCTGCCAGATCTTTTTTCAGATGAATGCTATCCAGACATTCCTTCTCCTTCTTATGCTTTTGCAGTTCATTTTATTATTTTTAACCAAATCAAGGACTACATTTGTCTCTATTAAAATTAATCTAATTAGAGCTGACCAAAACTTTCAACCTCTCAAGGTAATTTTGCATCCTGATTTCGTCATCTAGCATGTCAGCTATCAATACCAACCTTTGTTCCACCTACAAATTTAATAAGTATTCTGAAAATCTTGATCTCCAGCCTTAGTATCCTTACAATAAATTATAAAATTTTGAAATGACTTTGATAAATCACCTAGTTTATCTTCTCTATAGGAAGGACCCCTAGTCAGAAAATAATCTAGGCTACAGTTCAATGACATAAGAGAAGGAATTTTTGTGCATACTTGACCATTCCTCCTTCCCTATTTTTATCACCTCACTGCCAGGATAATTTGCCTTTATAATTCATTGAAACTGTACCGCCTATACAGGGTTTTGTGTGGGATGTCTGTTGTTAAATTACTGTGTTGCTGCTTTGGTTTCTTTGATTTTTCTTGACAGCAATAATTCTCCTTTCCCAAACACACAGGTTTGCAGGATGTCAGTTGCTTTAAGAGCTTTGGTTTCCTAAGTACAAGATTAATTAATTAATTAGTTTTCTTTTTTTTTTTTTTTTTACTGTTTTCTAAACTGTACTCCAATGTCCCAATATATGTCTAATCAGCAATGCAGATGGAACCCATTGATGTTTGTCCAACCTGTTTGACTCTCTTCCATGCTCTCACATTAGCTGAGCCCAGGGAGGTTCTGGGTAACTTTACATTCTTTTAGATATTGCAAGAATAGTAGAACATGAAGCTCTCTTATCATTTGTCTCTTGCTCTTATGATGTTCTTTTCTAGATATCCATGCCCCTAATGACATCTCAGATGGACTTTTCTCATTCAGTTCTTGGTTGGCAATGTGTCATATCACCCTGATTTTCAGGTGAACTTTACCATCAATTCCTTGTAGACTTTAGTGTGCTATGACTTGTAGCCACACTTGAATAGCTATTGTTGTTCAGTTGTTTTTCTGCCATGCTCAACTCTTTGTGATGTCATTTGGGGTTATCTTGGCAAAGATACTGTACTGGTTTGCATTTCTTTCTCCGTATCATTTTTCAGATGAGGAAACTGAGGTAAATAGGTTTAAATGACTTACCCAGGGTCACCCACCTAGTAAGTGTCTGAGGCCAGATATGAACTCAGGAAGATGAGTCTTCCTGATTCCAGTCCTACTACTCTAACTACCATGCCACCTAGCTGTCCAACTTGAATAGTTAGATCTTCTCATGTAAAAAACATTCAGTTAAAAATGTCATTAGATTCTCTTTCGAAGAGATAGGGTTTGAACCCATGATTTCATAGTTCTAGAGAACTCCTTGGGTGAGGAAATTTTCTCTATTATCCCAGATCATTACTTTCTACTACAACTTACAGTCTTGAGAATTTTTTTTTAAAGTGCTGAAAATGTTAAATGACTTACACAGGGTTACACAGAGTATATGTGTCAGAGGCTGGACTTGAACCCAAGTCTTTTTGGTTTCAAGATTAACTCTACTACACTATCTTCCTTTCGTATTAGCCTTTCTTAATAGGTTAAAATATTCATTAGTTTTGTTTTATGCCCAAATTCTGTTCCTAATCTGGAGAACAAAAAAAAAAAAAGACTGTGATAGTATGTATCCAATGAAACATACCCTATATTATTGATCATAATAGAATGTCAGTTTAAATCAATAAATATTTATGAAGTGATTATTATTTGCCAGGTATTGTGCTGCACATTGGGGATTCAAAAACAAAAATGAAATATTTCCTCCTTCAAGTAACTTGCATTCTACTAGGAAACATAAGTTTTAATCAAAATGGATAATATAAATATTAATACATGTTGCGAAATCAGTAGACCATATAACTTTTGAGCTGAAAGGGAACTTAGAGACCATCTGGCAAAATTCCCAACAATTATTCAGCCTCTGCTTTAATACCCATAATAATATGAGCTCACTACATAACAAGGAAGTCCATTAGATTATTAGTGAAATAAGTAAGGACAGACAGAGAACCCAATCTTTGCCTAGGTGTTAGGATGTTTTTTCCTTCTAACTAGTGCTTCAGAATGACTGTGACTGATTTTAGATTTTCATTAGACTTATTTTAGACTCCTATATAAAACAAGTTTCTTAAACAACAATAACAATAATGACAATGATGATGATGATGATAATGAAGAAACCAACCAGACTACAGAGGTCACTGTCAACATTTATTTTTGTTTCGTTTTGCTTTTCTCTTCTTTCTGGTATTTGTTTTGCTTTTCTCTTCTTTCTGCTAATCTTTTAATTCTGTTTACCCCAGGTAAAGTAACTTGTTTCCCATTTTACTGCCCATGATAGACATTTCCTTGTTCTTTTTGGTGCCAGAAAGAAAGGGGAATATAGAACTAAAATGGCCTCTGAGTCTTTAAGATAAATTGAATATTTTAAAATTAAAAAAAACTTATTATTTATTTTTCACATTCTATTTTTTTAAATTTTGAGTTCAAAATTCTCTCCCTTCCTCCAGTCCCTCCCCTACCCACTGAGAAGGCAAATAATATATCAATTACACACGTGAAATCATGCAAAACTTTTTTTCCATAGTAGCCACTTCACAGAACAGCAAGAAAAATAAAAAGAGAAGATTATACTTCAATTTGTACTCAGAGTTCATCAATTCTTTGATCTCTGGAGGTAGATAGTATTTTTCATCAGGAATTCTTCAGAATTATCTTGGATCATAGCATTGGTCAGAGTAGCTAAGACTTTCAAAGTTAATCATGATTATAATATTGCTGTTACTGTGTACATTGATCTCCTAATTCTGTTGACTTTACTTTGCGTCAATTCTTATTGCTCTTACCGTGTTTTTCTGAAGCCATCCCGTTCATCATTTCTTATAGTCTGATAGTATCCTATCACAATCATATACCACTGACTGCCATTCCCCAATTGATGGGTATCCCTTTAATTTCCAATTATTTGCCACCAAAAAAAAAAAAAGTTTGCTATAAATAGTTTTGTGCAAATAGGCCTTTTCGCCCCTATTCTTTGATCTCTTTAGGATACAGACCCAGTAGTGGTATTGCTGGGTTGATAAATGCACTTTTCTAAGGTTTTTCTAATGTCCTTTTGTAAGAGGAGCATTTAAAAAGGGCCATTGTGTTTTGGGAGTAAAGACTAGAGATGCAAAAGACATTGGACACAGCATGTGCAAAGCAGGGGATGGCAATAACTGGAGAGGTATGGCTGCAACCCGGAAAAATATGTCAAGAGAGCATTTGACTATAAGAAGCAAATTTGTTTGAGATTGAGAAACTACTAGGGTGATTCTGGGAAGATGGCGGAGTGGGTCAGAAATTTCCAGACTGTCTAGATTGCCTCCACAAATAGACAGAAACATAGAGCAGCAAATAAAAGGGTAAAGCAATTGTCCTCCTAAGACAACTTGAGAGGACCTTAGAAAAGACAGGATCCCCAGGGGCTGAGGTTTGGCCTTAGTGAAGTGTAGACACTTCCAGACAGACTCCATTGAATCAACAAACAGCAGGCCCTGAGGGCAGCTCTACTGGGAAGTGGGCTAGGCCTCAGGAAATCTCACCTCAACTTTCACCTCACTCATAGCCTGGAGAAATTTCACCTCAGGAACTTTCCCTTCATGAACTTTTACTTGACAAACTCATCTACAGAACAGCCCACCACTGAGAGGGGGGAGATTGAAGGTCTCCCCACTGTTTCCAGCAGCCAGACCTACCTAGCAGTGCTGATCAGACGTGATCCCCGGCTGTGGCTGTGGGCAAGCACAAGCAAGCACCTACCTGGTGAGTGCTGTACCCCAGGAAGCAAGAACATTGTTGGGACAGCGTGACCAGGGGCCACAGCTGTGGCTTGGAGGAGGAGAGGAGTCCCTAAGGCTGAGTCTCCAGACAGAATTCAGAAAATAACATTAAGGATGACCTGAGGCTTGGGGAACATCAACCATGACTCGGGGTTAAAAATTAATAATAAGCTGCTAAAAATAAAATAAAACA
Source organism: Vombatus ursinus (assembly GCF_900497805.2). NCBI lineage: Eukaryota > Metazoa > Chordata > Mammalia > Diprotodontia > Vombatidae > Vombatus > Vombatus ursinus. The sequence continues at coordinate 33,119 of NW_020948152.1, read as the reverse complement.
AAATAAAAATTAAAAATGAGTAAGCAAAGGAAAAAGAACTCAACCACAGATAGCTACTTTGGTATAAAGAAAGATCTGAGTTCACATTCAGAGGAAGATAATGAGATTAAAAAAAAAAAAGTTACTCCTTCCCCAAAGAGTAACATCATATGTTCACAAACCCAAAAAGAGTTCTTGGAAGAACTTAAAAAGGAATTCAAAAATCAAATCAGAGGGATGGAGGAAAAATTAGGGGGAAAAAGCAATCCAAGAAAATTATGAAAAGAAAGTTAACCAATTGGAAAAGGAGGTCCAAAATCTTAAGGAAGAGAGACAATCTAAGAATTGTCAGACTCCTTGAAAGTTATGATCAAAAAAAGAACCTGAATACAATATCAGAAGACATTATTAAGGAAAATCACTCTGAAGTTCTAGAACAAGAAGGTAAAATTTAAATAGAAAAAGAAAATCTACCCTTCACCACCTGAAAGAGATACCAGGAAGAAAACTTACAGGAATGTCATAGCCAAGTTTCAAAACTTCCAGGTTAAGGAGAAAGTATTGCAAGTAAGAAGGGGGAATAAAAACAATTTAAATACTGCAGAAATACAATCAGGATTTCATGAGACCTAGCAGCTTCTACTCTAAAAGACTGCAGGACATTATATTTTGAAGAGCAGAGGAGCTGAAGTTATGTCCAAGAATAACGTACAACTGTAAATTGAGTATAATCCTGAATGAAAAAAAAAGTCATTTGACAAACTGAAAGACTTTCAGGTATTTGTAACAAAAAGACCAGAACAATGAAAAATTAAATATAAAGGATCCAGAAGAAATATAAGAAAATTATTAAAGACTAATTATAAGGCAGTCATTAAGGTCAAACTGTTTCCTTATTATACATATATATATGTTATCAGTACTCTTAAAATTGTCAATATTACTAAGGTAGTTTCAAAGAAAGGTTGGGACTAAGTTGCATATGATAGAGTGGTTCTAAAAAAACAAAATTGGGTAGAAAAAGGTAAAAGGGAGCAATTATAAAAATGGGATGTGAAAGAAGGAACTAATACAGAAGAAGCAAATCAGGGTGGAGGGCTGGTAATGTTGGAACTTTACTCTCATCTGGGTTGAAGAGGAAATATATACATCTGAAAGGATGTAGAAGTCTTCTGAACATGTAGAGAGATGAGAAAACTGGGGGACAGGGTGGGAAAGGGACTTTTAGAGGGGTGTGTGGATTGAGATTTGGGAGGGTGGGGATAGGGGATGGGAAGGACTCTTGGAGGGATGTGTGAAGTGGGGGTTGGGAAGGTAAGGGGAGAAGATAAGGTAACAGGTAAAGGGTAAAAAGAGAGACTAAGAGAGAAAATAATGAGTAAAAATAAGATGGAGGGAAATCCACAAACAGTAATTATAATTTTGAATGTGAATAGGATGTTTACCGCAGTTCTCTCTGTGATGGCAAAAAAAGATCTCTATCAATTGGGGAATGGCTGAACAGGTTGTGGTGGAATGCTACTGAGCTGTAAGAAATGATGAACTCATTGATCTTAGAAAGGCATGGAAAGACTTGCATGAAATGATAAAGAGTAAATTAAACAGAATGAAGAGAACATTGTATACAGTAGGAGCAATATTGTTTTAAGACCAACTTTGAGTGACTAAGTCATTTTGACTATTATACACAAATTAAAAATAAAGGAGATTTAGAGACATTATCTGGCTCCAGAGAAGGAAGTGATAAAAGTATGTATGGAATAATTTTACGTGTGTGTGTGTGTGTGTGTGTGTGTGTGTGTATGTGTCTTTGTAATAGTAGCTATCTCTAAGGTTGGGGGAGGGCAGAAAAAAGGGGAAAAAAAGAAATTTACGTGATAATTTTGTTGTATATTTGAAGGGAATTAGCAAGTTATACATGATAGACTTTCAGTTTCATGTGCAATCACCATTTTTATTATACAGTGTTATGGAAATGCTTGTTTTGTTTCCTGAATTGAAAATAAAATTAAAGGACGGGGGAGGTGGGTGGGTACCCAGGGAGTCCAGGTCATTGCAGCCCTAAAATGGAAATGTGAACCAATTGAGTTCAGTTTCCTTCCCCTCCTTGAGACCAAGGTCTGCTTAGCAAAAGATCTTCAAATACATCTGCAAACAAGCTAATCTAAGGGAAGTTTAGGATTCAGACCTTAGAAGGAACACATTCATCCCCGCTGTAGTTTCAAAGTCACATGTGCTTTTACCTTTGTTTTTGCTACAATAAAGATTCCATTTAACCAACTTCGTTTCATTTTTGTTTTCACTAGACCTGTGATTTCATTGGTATAGGGAAGTCCCAGTGAGGAAGTTCCTCCATAATGCAGATCAGCAACTTCCATGAGGCAAATAGTTTTAGAGTTGTCTGGGGCTCTGAGAAGTTAAATGACCTTCCTAGGCTCATACTTCCAATATGTGTCAGAGGCAAGATTTGAAACTAGGTCTTCCTGACTCAGAGGCCAACTCTTCACCAGTTACAACATGTTCCTCACCAATTCAGAAATTCTTTGCATCATGCTAAGAGAAAGGGGACTAAGCATTGAAGACAACAAACCAAACTAGAGAGCTAAGAGCTTGTGGTGTCACATCTTGAACTAAGTATTTCAACTTCATCCTTCTAGTAGGCACATGAAGAATTGTCTCTGTGTATAGGTACATTTCTTTTATTATTTTTCCGTGTTAGCTAGGAACTCTTTATTCTTCCTAATACACTGAATTATAGCAACACTGTGCTCAAGCATATTATTGTGCACAGTTTCTTAACCGTGTGTGTGTGTGTGTACACATGATGGACCCCTTCGGCAAACTGATAAAGCCTGTGTATCCATCTTCAGAATAATAGAGTTGCAAAAATACACAGTAATATGAAGGAAATAAAATTATACTTAAATATAGTTTTCAAAGTATTTTTTTTCCTTTAAAAAGAAATGAAGAACCCCTGGTACAGTAGAAAGAACAAAGAATTTCATATCAGATGCCCAGGGTTCAAATTCCATTTCCATCCCTTACTACCTGTATGGCCTTTACCTTTCCCTCACTTGGCCTCAGTTTGCCCATCTTTAAAAGGAGGTAATTGGAGTAGATGGTCTCTAAATTCTCTTCTAAATCTAGCATTCTCTGAACCTATTATTCTTTCACCTTTCCCAGTAATGGAAAGACTAATTAATATTCATACTTAAAGACTCATTCATGAATACAAAATAGATTACATCCTGAAGACCAGTGAAATTGTTAGGTTAGTGTCCATATATCCTGGGTTTCATATAACCTGTGATTCGTCCTTGAAACCCTACCTGTACATTACCTTTTTGTTCATTCTACTCTAGCTTCTGTAAAACTTATGGGATTAGGTATGGGGATTGGAGGTGGGCTGGCATTTGGCAACAGAGAGTGTGTGTCTTTGATTGTGCTACACTTGAATTGACCTGACTTCTGCCCTGCCTATACCTCAATGCTTTAGCCTCTGTTAATCAGCTAGGCATTTGTAATTACTCATTTGTCCCAGCTATATGTCAAGCTTAGTTTCTTTAAGTAAATATAGCAGCACAGAAAGACCCTTTATTCCATGGTTCCAAACAACTTTATACCCCTCTTCTAACTCTTTTGTAATGTCGCTAAGACATCCTGAAAATACAAAAAACAAAAACAAACAAACAAAAACACTTTATACTTCCCACAAAAATAATTGCAACCATTAGAGATGTCGAAGCAAATTCTATGAGACTACATTCATTTTTAAAGTGTGTGATATAAACCAAAATTCAGTACAGAAGACTATAAAAACTAGTATCTTAGAGGCAAACTGCTGAAGGTCCATGGAAAATATGGAGAAAAACAGAGTAATATTTGGATTGTGAGCAGAGAGCCATATGTCAAGAGGGTATTAATGTCTCTACAGGATTCTTATGAGACCACTTTTGTAATAATGTGCATAGTTTAAGGCACTTGAAGTACCTGAAATTAGTAGACAGATTAATTGAAGTGAGTTTTTAAAAGGCAACAAAATAAGATGACTGGGAAAGTTGATTTAAATTACCTTATTAGGGGAAATAGATAGATACATAGAAATCAGTTTAGTAATCCCCAAATAGTTTCCCATGAACAATGGTTCTTAATAATTTTTTAAAAATAAAACAGTCTTATGCAAAGAATCAAATGCAGATATAATAAACAACCATAGCTGAGGAATAAACATCACTCTAAAACAAAGTATAGCTACATAAGGTAAATTTAATTTTTAAAATAAAATTGCCTTGAACCTCATGTTTCTATACTTCCTAAATTTCCTCTTATATCCTCCCACTTCCCAATTCCAGAGAGTGAAATTTTAAAATAAATATTTTAAAAGAAAAAAAAGGAAGAAAAAAAATCAGTAAAACCAATTAATGCATCCTAAAAAGAAAATCTAACAACATATACAATGTTCCATATCTATGAATACCTTCTCCCTTCTTAAAAAGTAGTTGGGATTGTGGGAAATAAAATTGATAATTTTGATTATATTACATTAAAAAGTTTTTGCACAAATAAACTAATGTGGCCAAAATTAGAAGGAAAGCAGAAAACTGGGGGGGGGAATATTTTATAGCAAGTTTCTCGGATAAAGGCCTTATTTCTTTTAATTATTGTTATTATTATTATTTTAAAATTATTTATTTTGTTTGCAACATTCATTTCCATAAGATTTTGAGTTTTAAATTTTCTCTCTCTTCCTCTCTTCCCCCTTCCTCCCCAAGATGGCATGCAATCTGATATAGTCTCTACTTCATTAGTCATGATGTATAGGAGAATTAGAACTAATAGGAGTAACCATGAGAAAGAAGAAATAAAACAACAAAAGAAAAGGAGAACAAATAGCACAATTCCATCTGCATTCAGACTCCATGGTTCTTTTTCTGGATATGGATAGCATTTTCCATCTTGAGTCTTTTGGAGTTTTCTTAGAACCTTGCATTGCTGAGAAGAGCTAAGTCTATCAAAGTCAGTCATTGGGACACTAATGTACCATTGGTGAAGTTGGAAACTGATCTAATCATTCTGTAAAGCAATTTAGAACTATGCCCAAAAGGTTAAAAAATTGTGCATACCCTTTGACCTAGCAATAGCACTACTAGGTCTGTACCCCAAAGAGATAAAAGACAAAGGAAAAGGACATATACATACAAAAATATTTTTGGCAGCTCTTTTTGTGGTGGCAAAGAATTGGATATCGAGAAGATGCTCATCAATTAGAGAATGGCTGAACAAATTGTGGCATGCGATTGTGATGAAGTACTATTGTGCTATAAGAAATACTGATCAAGATAGTTTCAGAAAAACCTGGAAAGACTTACATGTACTGATGCAAAGTGAAGTGAGCAGAGCCAAGAGAACATTGTACATAATTAACAGCAAGACTGTATGATGATCAATTGTGAACAACTTAGCTATTCTCAGCATTATAATGATCTAAGAAATTCCAAAGGACTCATGAGAAAAAGTGCTATCCACCTCCAGAGAAAGAACTAATGGAATCTGAAAGCAGATTGAAGCATACTTTTTTTTTACTTTTTTTAATTTTTTTGCTTGTTTTTTTCTGTTTTCTTTCACATGACTAATAAGGAAATATATTTTACATGACTGCACATGTATAACATACATCAGATTGCTTGCCTTCTCAATAAGACAAGAGAATTTAGAACTCAAAATTTCAAAAAATGAATGTTAAAATTTTTACATGTAATTTTAAAAATAAAATGTTTAATAAATTAAAAAGGATTTGGGGGAAGTTATAGTTCATATCTTTGTCTGAAGCCAAGCTTGTTCTTTGTAATCTTGTAACATTCATTTTGTAATGTTTTGTGGTTGTTATTCTTCGCATTTATATCATTATAGTCATTATGTATATTGTTTTCTACTTCATATTTTCATTCTTTTCCATGCTTCTCCTTATTCATCACATTCACAATTTCTTACAGCACAATGACATTTCATTACATTCATATATGCAGGGGTGAGTAGTAAATGTATAGCAAGTGGCTTGGCAATTTTTTAGCCTTTTCCAATTGATGGGCATCCACTTTCTTTCCTCAATTCTTTGCTGTCCCCAAAAGTGCTGTTATTAACATTTTGGTATGTATGGGGACTTTTTCCTTATAGGTGGCTTCTTTGAGGCATAAGTGCTGTCAAGGAAACTCTGGTTCAAAGGGCATGGACATTTAAGTCACTTGATTTGCATAATTCCAAATTGCTTTTTTTAAAGGCTGTAGTATTTCACAGCTCTCGTCTTTTGTGCTTATTTCAAATTTGTTTGTTGGCTTTCTAATTTAAAAATATGTATTTATTAATGATCTCTTTTTTATTTTTTAATGTTTATTTGTAGGAATATGATTTTACCCCTGAGGACTGCTTTAACTGAATCCAAAAAGTTATGGCAACTTGTTTCATCATTATCATTACCTTTTAAATAATTGTTAATTGTTTCTTTGACTAATTTACTATTTAGGACTTGATTGCTAAATTTCCATTTGGATCTGTGTTTTTTTGTTTGTGGACCCTAAACCAATGACTATTGTTATTGTGTTATGGTCTATATAGTATGTATTAACCATTTCTGCCTTTATGTATTTGTTTGCAGTAATATAAAGTCATGTGGTTCTAAGAAATATGTATATTCTTTTGCTGTTCCACTTCGGAGATGCTACATCTCTTTTAATCAGATTTTCCACAGTAATTTGTTCAATTTCATATTTTCCATTTCATTTATATTTCTGTTGGATTTATCCAAAACTGAGAGAGGGGTGTTGAAGTCTTGAATCATTCACTGTCTGACTTCTTTCCCTATTATGGTAGTTTCCTGGAGGGCTGGATATCAACACATCCCAGTCTCTTCTCTTCTCCAGCACAGCAATTCATGGCTCAACAGCCTAGGTGACTTTTGAGGGGAAAGAACTTGCCCTAACTGGACACTGAACTCTTTCCCTCAGGGTCAGTGGCATGCTTCAAACACCCCTCTCCCATTTTCCCCAAACAGAGTGTCCTGTCCTGGTGTCCTCTCCCACTGCCTCTGTTCCTGTGTTCTTTGGCCTGATATGGTAGTTCAGAGAGTTGCAACACTGGTACTACTGGGTTGATTTCTACAGTTCATATCTCTGAGACTCTAGGAGGCGAAGTAGAACTGAATTGTGTATTGAGTTCAATTTTCAGTCTAACCATGTGTCCTCTCCATTACCTTCTGTTTTCCTTCAGAGATTTTTTGCAGCATAGTCCACTTCCTGGACTATTATGATACTGACTGGTTGTCATAGCCAAAGAAAACATATGTCTCTGGAGTACTAATGCAGTGATAACTGTAGTGGCCCAAGCAAACCTTCAGAGCCTGGAAATGGGATCTTTGTAGCACTGGAAAGAAGGTTGGGGGGATTGGAGTGTGGAGTTGGATTTTGTTGTAACTCCTAAGGTCAGATTATGCATCTTTACTGCCCTTAATGTGAGGTGTGCTGAGTGAGCTCAAGGTATGCACCATTTCATGACTTTTGGTTTTGTTTTACATTTTACATTTTGTTTTTTACAATTTTCAGTTTTGGGTATCCTAGAACATGGTGACTACCAAAGTTGCTTTATCTTTGGAATATTACTTTCTGATTTGGAAAGGCTTGAGAGGTGATAGATAAGCCTTTTGTTACTTATGTGACCTATAAGTCCCTCTAGAACATATAAATTTAATATTGATATCAGTTTGTTGTCTATGGTTCCTTTCAGCAAAATGTAGTACCTTGTTTATCTTTATTTATATTAGAAATTTTTGTTTCTGATAGTATGATTGCAACTTCTGCTGTTTTGAATTTACCTGATACATAATAAATATTAACTAGCTTCTCATTTTAGGCTGATTTCCTACCAACTTTAGCTCCTACTTTTATGCATGTTTCTTATTTTAGGTGTGTAAGCAAAAGCTTGTGGGGCTTAATTTTCTCATCTAATATATCACAACATTGTAGCAGATTGTTTGATACATTCAGATTTAAAGTTATGAGAATTAAGTAATATTTTCCTCCATTTGGATCTCCAGGATTTTTGTTTGTTTCCTATCCTCATTTAAGCTAGTACATGACAGCATCGTAAAGAAAAATAATTTTGAAAAACATTAAAACTTTGATGAAAGCCATGATAAACCATGATTCTAGAAGATTGAAGATGAAGCATGTTGCCTACCTCCTGACCAGATAGGTGAATTTAATATTCCAAGTGAGACATAAACTTTGGAAACGACCAATGTGGTGATTTATTTTGCCATATACATATATACGTATATGTATATGTATACACACACATATGGCAATATATATATATATATATAATATATATAACTATTTTTCCTATAATTACTTTTGCTTAATATACTTTAAGGGAACCCTATTTGAATAGGCTATCTTCTCTAGATTTTAAATTTAGTTAACTTATTGATTTTGTTTTTCTTATATTTAGTTATCTGATTCTTCCTCTCTTCACTCATTTTTCCCCCATTCAGTGAAGTGGCTATTTCAAAATACTTCTTTTATCCTCCCTTTAACTTCCTTTGTGTGTTTTTTTAAATTTCTTTTTCTGTGCATTATTCTATTAGATTTTATGAATTTCTCTACTCTTTCTATCCTAAACTTTTACTATTGTGTTCATGGACTGTGTGCTTCTTTATTCCTTTTTTAACCTTTTTTGTTCTTCATGGAATTAAAGTTTCTAAAGCATTAACTTTGAGTTTCCTCTTCCAAATAATTTCTATCATTTTGCCTTTAAAGCTTAAATCTGACTCTTCTTTTCTGTGGTGCTTCATTCTTAGAAGTATCAGTCCCTGAGAGGGTAATGAAGGTAGAAATCTCCCTGTGACCCAATCTTGAAGTCCAGCTCCACTCCCTGTATTCCCCAGGATGATTTTCTCCTATTTTGTCATGCAATATGCTCTCTGGTTCCATCTACCATCACCCTTTCTTGATTTTGGCTGCCTCAATGAGGTTTAATTTCCTTTCTACTGAAGGCAAGATATTGTCCCTGGACTGACAACACTATCTTGGAGGAAATGTTTTCCTTGTGCAAAAAAAATACCAGCAAATTGTATCTTTTATTAGGTCCATATGACTCACTGCAGAATGTATTTCCCTGCAGGAATGTTCTTCAGTGAGACGTTTTTCCGTCACTGAATCAAGATCTTCCCCTTTGCTTGCCCCTGTTTAAATCTCTCCTTTTATCAATCCACTCACTCTGTTATAGTCCTTTGTAAGAAATTACAAGTTTTTTCCCTTCATTGTTTACCAAATGATCAAAGTACATCACACTCTATCTTCTCCCTTTTCTCTCTTCTCTTTTGCATTCTGTAGCAGTAGTGGGGGTGGTGGTGTAGAAGTAGCAGCAGTAGTAATAGCAATAGTAGTAGTAGTTATAATAGCCAGCATTTATATAGTAAGTATGCTACTGTCAGAGGTAGCTAATTGGCTCAGTGGATACAGCATCATTCCTGGAGTCAGGAAGACTCATCTATCTGAGTTTAAATCTGCCCTCAGAAAGTCATGAGTTGTGTGACCCTGGGCAAGACACTTCCCTGTTTGCCTCCATTTTGTCATCTGTAAAATGAGCTGGAGAAGCATGTGGCAAACCACTCCAGTATCTTTGCCAAGAAAACCCCACAAAGAATTTGACACTACTGAACAACAATAACAACAAAGTGTCAGGAACTATGTTAATCACTTTACAAATATTATCTCATTTGATCCTCACAATGACCCTAGGAAATGGCTGTTAGTATCATGCCCATTGTCACATTTGAGGAAATTGAGACAAACAGAGGTCAAGTGATTTGCCCAGGGTCATATAACTAGCAAGTGTCTGAGACTAGATTTAAACTAAGGCCTTTCTCTCTCCTGGCTAGTCCTCTATTCACTGTGCCAGCTACCTGGACCCTCTCATTCTGAAGTTAGGTCTCACAAAATACACTGATTCACCAATGGGGGGTAAAAGTAGAGTTGTAAGGTTTTGATTCACATTGTTTCAGGCCTATTCCTTGACTATTACTTCTGTTTCTTTAAATTCCACTTTCATCTTTGTTACTTTGTGTACTTTTAGGAGAAAAATGAGACAATCATATCATAAGTGTTACTCTCTTTCAAGGTTTTAACTGCCCCCCATATAATGGTCCCTAGCAATATTGTAACTTATTTAATTACCTGTTTTCCTTATTAGTTGTATTTATTAATACATCTTGTGTTTTTGTTGTTCAAGGTATTTACAAGTCAAATAATTTGATCATGTCTTTTTCTTTTTTTGGAGCGATGCTTATTAAGCATCCATAATTTTTCATTGATGATTAGGCTCTGGCTTGTTGGGTATGTCACTTTGGGGATGCATTTTGAGCTCCTTTACTTTTTTGGCATATGGTATTTCAATTCTTTCTATAGTTTATGGACATGTAAAATAGTCTTGCATAATTCTAATTTTCTTTCTTTTATTTTTGAAAATCTTTCTCTGGTCACTTAGCGAATTTGTTGTTTTTCAATGGAATTGTTAAAATTAGACATTACAATTCTTAGCGTTTGAAGCATGGGTTGCTTTACCTTCCAACCCCCAATCCTGACCATGGAGGTGAACTATATATTTTAATTGGTGCTTTGTTTTCTACATTCAGAAGTTCTGAATAATTTTCTTGTATTATTTCTTACATTATGGTTTTCAAGTTTTTTGACCTGTTATATTCTTCTGAAAGGTTTGTGACACTTAAATTATCTCTGTATAACCTGGTTTCTATAGCAATATATTTTGCTTATATTGAAACCATGTATTCTTTTACTCTTACTGCTTCTCTTTTTCCAGACTGTCCTTCACTTAAGTGTGTTTGTATAGCAAATCTACTGTTCTCTCTCTTGTTTCTTTAGAGACACCTGCCACCATGAATTTGGATTTTTATCTTAATTATTTCTGTTTTGAGGGCCATAAATTCTGCCATTTGTTATCTAATTTCCTTTAAGATTATTATTTATTTTTTGAATCATTCTGGAACATACTTCCATTTTATCTTGGGAATCCTTGTGGTTCTGTGTTTCATCAAGTGTTGATTTAACTTCTTTTGTCTTATTTAGAGATGGTTGTGATATTTTAGATGTTTTGTTATGCATCATCCCTTATAGTTTTGATATCTTCCCTATTGATTTATCTGCTTGTACTCTAGGTTTTTAATTGAACTTCATTCCTCTTAAAATCTTCAATGATTTTATTCTTTTTCTCCCCTTATACCTCCCTATCATTCAAAATCTTACTGTCTTCCTCAACTCCTTACCCTCACTTACCCCACACATTCAAGCCTTTGCTAAAATATTGTCATTTATATCTTACCAGCATCTCTCATACATGTCCCCTTTTCTCCTTTCAGACAGACACCATTCTAGTTCAGACCCTCAACACCAATCACCTGTCTCAAGTCTCACTTTGCTCTAATTTTTCCCTACTTATTTGTCAAACTAATTTTCCTAAAGTGTAGATAAGATCATGTAATTACTAAATTACCTTCAGGATAAAAAAAGTCATTTTTTGGCATTTATATCTCTTCACCATCTCATCTTTTCCTACACTTTACTCCCCTGCATGCTTTACTCCCCTATAACATACCTACACTGTCATTCTTCCTGTTCCTCACACACAACACATCATATCTCATTTCTCTGCCTTGACACTGGTTGTTCCCCATTGCTAAATCAGAGCATTTCAATTTAGTCCAAGCATCTCCCCACTCACCTCTGCTTTTTAGAATCCTTGGATTCAGTTAAGATGCAACTCAAATCCTCAACTCTACAGGAAGCCTCTTCTAGTACCCCTAGTATCTATAAAATCCTCCCATATGAGGTTGCCATGTATTTATTCTGTACTATTCTTTATTCTATCTTTTTATTTATATAACATTCTCATCTCCTCTAATAGAATTCAAGCTGCTTGAGGGAAATTTTGCCTTTGTTTTTCTTTATACATACAACACTTGGCAAAGTGTCACATAATAAGCAATCAGTAATTTTTTTTAATTGTCAGACTGACTGACAGCTTAGTAATCTTGTTCAGAAAGGAAATAATGTTAGTCTAGAATGAACTATCTTTGATTAAAGCATGCTAGAGATTTTTAATCATCACTTCCTTTTCCAGATTGTCATAGAGTTTTCCCATTTTGGAAAATCAAGAGAGTATTTGTCCTTCTATAGCCCTGTGGCATCACTCCTATTCTCCATCACCTTTCATCACCAATCACATTTGTTGATATGATGTTGGAATATCATGTCCCTTCTCTGGGCTTCATTTTCCTCATATAGAGAAATATGAATGCAAATATGATAGCTTCCTTTTGTGCAGTGCTTTATAAATGTTATTTCATTTTATCCTCACCATGACCCTATGAGGTAACTTGTATTATTTTTTCCACTTTACATCTGAAGAAACAGAAAGAAGTTGAGTGACTTTCTTAGGGTCTCAGAGCTAATAATCCTGTCTGAGGTAGGATTTGAAACAGAGTGGTCTTGATTTCAAGTTCACTCTCTCCATAACATTATGCCCACCTTTCAAAAAGGAGAGTAGGGATTACTTAACCTCTGAATCCCTTCCAGATCTAAATCCTATGATTTTTAGGATGTCTCTATAGCAATAGTTTAAAAATATATGCCTTAGTTTATATATCTTATTTTCTAGTCCTTTAATAACCTCCATCATGCTTTCATGAACCTTCTCCAACTTCTCTGTGTCACTTTATGTTAGGGATACTGAAATTGTGCTTAGTAGTATCTCCATAGTCAGATTGCCCAATGCCAAGAATAAGGGAGATTACACCCAATGTTTCCTATATGATCAATGGTTTTTTATGCAGGTCAGAAAAAGTGCTAGTTCTTCTTACAAAAGCATTACATTGCTCAGAAGTGTTCCTTGAGTAATCCACTATGACCCATACAGCTTTGTTGGCCAAATTTGCTCATCATCATTCATTCCTGAACCCATGTTGATGCAGTTTGGTTCTGCTCTCTAAATGTTCTGACCTGCCAGAGGAATAAATTTACACTGTAAAAATACTGTTACATTGAATACAGCAGCCAAAAAACTCATTCAGAGTTAATTTACAAATTAGCATTGGAGGATACAGTCTTTTTTTTTGTTTGTTTTATTTTGTTTTTCCACAAAGGGTGTATTATATTGGAAAAAATTGTTCTCCATAATTTGTTCACAAGTAGGTTGTTTTATTTAATAAAACTGTCAAATATTTTGCATTCCATTAAGGATTTTTTATTTGTGTGTTTTTTTTCATCAAATTTAGACAGATTATTCCATAATCAACTAATTTCACAGGATTTGGTCATCAGCACACTAAAAACTCTATTTAATGATAGTCAGAATTTAATTTATATGGAGAAAATCATGTCCATGGTTAGGAAACTATAGTATCACCATTTAAAAATGTCATGATAGTTGTCCTCTACATGTGTGTTTGTGTATATACACATCTAAATACTTCCTTCAATACTTGGAGAATCATCAGTTTTATCAGTGTGGTCACTCCCTTCCAGGATGTAGATTGTAATTCCTCCATAACTAAGTAGATGAAACTTGCTGGGGTCAAATAATTCATGAACCTTAGACTGAGGCAGTGATGAGCCTCCACAATCTTTTGATCTAACTTTTGCATTTACCACAGTCATTGTGGTTTGTGGCCATTTCTATCTTTTCCCCTTTTTGTGGTTTTAACTTTAAAAAATTTAGTTGATAAGTTTTCTATTTCTATTTCAATTTTATTGGAAATTTGATCTCTTTACCCATCATGAAGCATAGAGGAAAATATGTATCACTATAATAGTACCTGTTTTCTATATTTTATTTTTTAGTATAAATTCAACAATCAACAATCAGCAATGTTTCAACATATGGAAAGGGAAATAGAAGAGCCCCATATAAGAACTATTAACTTTCATTTAAAAATATTTATGCACAAATACATAAATATGTCTTTAATAACAATAGACATATATTTCATATACATACATGTTAGGTATAATATGTATATACACATTATATTTACCAAGGTAGTAAAAAAATTACTCTATTTGTGTCCCATTCTATAACTTCCCTTTTATCCTTTTGCCTTCTTGGTACTTTTTAAAGCACTTTATTAGTGTTCTTTTTCATAACTATCACTCCCTCAGGAAAAGACATCCTTTGTAACAAATATATATGGTCAAGCAAAACACATACACACACACTTTCTGTGTTTGAGAATACATGTTTAGTATCCCCATTTTGCCAAGACATACAAGGTGTTTTTTCATTATTGATCATGCCCCCCACCCATTAAATCATAAGTTTCTTGAATGCAGGTCTACATCTAGCATAGTGCCATGTACATAGTAGACATTTAATAAATTCTTGAAATAAATTGAATTGATTTCTTATTTCTTATTTACCAAGCAGTTTCTTTGCAGGCTGTGCTGTCTTACTGTCCTATTTTTTTTACTAGCTTTTATCAATATCTTACCCTGTTTCATCCCCCCATAACTTTACATTGTATTTTTTATTAATGCCTCTTATCAAAATTTTTGTATGTAATATTCAGCTGTATTTGTACTGTATTTCCCTCTTAGAATATAAATTCCATTTGGGAAGAAACCACATGTTATTTAAATGTCTAAGACATTATTATGGAATTTATCTTGAAATTTTAGTAGAGAAAAAAAGACAGGGGAGGGCTGAAGAGGAGCTGAGATGAGGGTGAGGAGAAATAATCTCATTATGTCCACAGAAAGTCAGATTGAAGACTTAGTTCAAATGTAATCTTTAGCATGGTATAGGGGAAAAGAAATACACATGAAGTTAGGAGGAGTGATTCAGAGAGACAAGCTTCCTGCTTAGAATGATACTATTAGAAGGAATTCATGTTTACAAGAATTGTCAGGGGCAGGATTTGAACTCAGGCCTTGCTGACTTCAAGTCCATCACTTTAACTATCATGCCATGTTGTATGCACTTTGTTCCCCACATTGTACTTGTACAGGATTATAAACCTATAGCAAGAAGTGACATCAGAAGACATCAAATATAGCCCCATCATTTTACAAATGAGGGAATTGAGACTCAAAGTAATTAAGTGACTTGTCCCATGTCACATAGGTGACTCAGTGAGAGAGTTGAGATTTGAGCTATGGACTTCTTCTGTTTCCATCTACACATTTAACAATTACTTCAATGACCCTTTCATCTTTCCTTCCTTTTTTTTTCTTTTTTCTTGACTTTTGGATGGAAACAGCCAAAATCTGACAAGATGCTGGGTTTGTGAATTGGCCATACTGGAACTCACTAATGTCATATTGGCTTAGTATTCTACTTCTAGCTTTCCAAGTTTTCTTTGATCTTACAGTTCAATTTGGCTTCCCCATCACCCTTATGTTGACTTTCCCTTCTCTGGTTCCCTTAGACACTCATTTTTGTCTTGTTCTTCAGATTGTTGTCAGATTCAGGCCTAGTATTGCTTTTATACCTTTGACTCTCATTTAGTACTGCATGTTCCATGTGACACAGATACCAAGAATGTCCAACAGTTGTTTAAATCAATTCAGTGATGACCAGCAGTGACTCTGCCCTTTGCTCTGACCATCACACTCATGTAATAGAAAATGTTTCAAAATGTCAAAGGGTTAAATCATGAAGACTCTTCTATTATTATTATTATCAAAGTATTCAAATTATTGCCAATTTATGGAGTTCAGAAAAGATTCAGATATAAGTCCCTACCCTGCTACTATTCTATATTTAATTTTCTGCAGATTATTGTGAATGTGAAAAAGCTAACTATTTTTCTAATTGAATGAAAGTATTACAATGTACTATAATCTCATAGGTGCACTGAAAGCATCCCTGGGATAATTCTAGTAGTAAACAGGACAAAAAATATAATATGTTTTATCTCCAAATGGTTTTGACATATTCCATTAAGTCTTTGTATTTTGAAATATTTTCATTCCATGTAGCATGAAAGTTATGACATTTATAAGGGCAACACCTATTTAAAATGCTGTCTTTACAGTTTTTATAGATCAATGTTCCGTCTGGGTGATTGTAGGCAGATGCTACAGTTTCCAGTATAATTTATTTATTAAATTCTAGGGGATATTCTTAGGTTTTGTTTGTAGTATGTGGATTTATCATTTTAGTTTATGAATGAGAGAAAACTTCTGATGTGTAATTCTAGCTACTAAGTTATGGCTTACGTATTTGGGAAGTACTAATTATGGCAACTTATGATCATGACTGTTATGGTTTCTACTTCCATTTCCTTGAATAATCTTTACTGATCACTAAGTCCAGGCTATTTAAGATGAGCCTGCTGTAACATCTGGTTGTGATGACCTGATCATGGATAGACATCATACATCCTTCCACTTATTTTATATGTTGATTTTCAATTAGCAATCATTTATTTTCTCTCTTTTCTACTCTACCTCCAATTCGCAAGGGGAGGGGGAAGTGACAAATATGTACAATCAAGTACAAAAAACCCCCAAATTGACCATGTTCAAAAATATATATCTCATTTACATAGTGAAACCATCTCTACTCTGTCAAGAGGTAGGTATTATGCTTCATCATGAGCACACATATAAAAGCAGTAATTTTGTTTCCTCTTTGTGCTTATTTTCTCAATTTTTTGTTGTTGCTATAGCATTGTGACTGTCACTGTATCATTTACTATATCACTATATCAAATACTAGTAGGGATAATAGATATCCTTAACTTCAAATCTAACTGAAAGGCCTCCTTTATCTGAATTACATATACTGCTAGCTTTTGGTTTTAGGTAGATGTTACTTACCATATTAAGGAAAGTCATAATTATTATTATATTTCCCAGGGTTTTAAACAGGAATTGGGTCAATATAACAAAAAAGAAAATACTAAAAATAAAAGTTAATGTCTACTTTTAATGTTATACCAATGAAATTACCAAAGGGATACTTTGTAGAAATTGGCAAACTAATATTTGGAAAATAAAAGATTCAGACTATCAAGGGAAATAATGAAAAGAGATATGAACGAAGGAGAAACAGACATTTCAGATGTCAAACTATTATTGCAAATCAGCAGTCAAAATCAACTGGTATTGGTTTAAAAAATAGAGAATTTTGGCAATGGAACAGACTAGAGAAAGGAGAATCAGAAACAATGGAACTCAATAACCTTGTATTCAACAAACCAGAAAACATAAATTGCTTACTCAAGAACTCCCCATTTGATAACAATTACTGGGAAAATTTGAAAATTATCTGGCTTAGATTAAAACTTTATACCATATTCTATCATGTGTCCTAAAGGAATATATAACCTTAATATTAAAGATACATATGATACACACATATTAATCTTTAATATTAAATATATATGTTAATATTTTAACCAAACAAGATTAAACCAATTATTTATAGCAGTACTTTTTGTTATAGCTAAGAATTGAAAACAAATTAGACTTCATCAACTGGGAATGGCTAAACAAATTGTGGTGAATTAATATAATGGAATATTACTGTAATATAAAAATGATGAATGTGATGAATACAGATAAGCATAGAAATATATACATATACTGATAGAGAGTGAAATAAGCAGAGCCAAGACAGTATACACAATTACTACAACATTGTAAATGGAAAAAACAACCACAAGCATAAAAATCAAAAATGAATTTTGCAGAATTGCAAGGAACAAGCATGGCTTGAAAGAAGAGATACAGTTAGATACCTAAGTCCCACCTCTTTGTAGAAATAGGTCTAAATTTGTTATACACTGTCCATATTTTCAGATTTCTTTGATATAGTATTCAGTTATGCTAATCTTCTTTTTCTTTTTTATTTTGAAAAACAATATTTACTATACAGGATGACTTTCTAGGAAAAGGAAGGGGAGAGATACTGGGGGGTTATGATGATGTACAAAAGACATCAATAAGAATATATTTTAAAAATGAAAAAATACTCTTATTCTTATTTTGATGTTTTCTTGTTATTGATCTTTAAATTGTCTAGTTCTTAAGGGAGTACATTGAAATTATTTACCATTATAGTTTTAGCATCTATTTTCCCTCACAACTTAAGGAAAAATAGTTTTTACTAGTTAATAGTTTAGCTTTTCCTTAAAGCACTTGCATGCCATGCCATGTAGGATAGATAGATAGATAGGTAGGTAGATAGATAGATAGATAGATAGATGTCAAATATTTATAGCAAATTATTTTCTATGATGCTTCAGCAGAACAAAGTCACACTTTTTGTTTTAATAAAATTAAGTTAATTTTTGTTGCTGCCTTGTCTAAGACTATGATTGCTACCTTGGCTTCTTTGAGTTCAGTTTAAACATAATAGATATTGCTCTAGCCTTGTATTTTAATGCTATCTATATCTTTATGTTTCAAGTGTGTCTCTTGCAAACAACATGTTGTTCAAGCATTTCTTGTTCACAACATATCTGCTTGCTAATCCATACTACTATCATCTTTCATTTTATGTGAGTTTATCCCATTTACATTCAGACTTATGATTAGTAATTATTTATTTCCCTTCATTAAATCCTCTTTAAAATTTTCTTCTCGTTTGTTGCCCTCTCTCAACATAGAAGAGGATAGTGAAAGAGGGATGTGATTAGCACCAGTATTCTCTACTTATTAAGTCATCTTTCACTTCCCTGCCCTTCTTCTCTTCCCCTCACCCAGACCTCAAGCACAGGTTTTTACCATTTCTTTCTTTCCTTTTAAATCTCTTTTCATAATCCACTATCTAATCTTTGAGTTCATGTTATATATAACTAATGCCATCCTGAATCTACCTTCTCTTGTACTCTCCACTCTCCCATTTCTTTGTTCCCTTCTGTTTCTATGATGAATATATATCTATGCCAAATCCTGTATGTGTGTTCCTCTACTTTGACCAATTCAGATGAAAGTAAGATTCAAATCCAAGTGATCCAAGTGAGATCCACTTCCCATCCTTTGCTTCTTTTTATAGAATTGTTCTCATACTCCAATTATGTGCTCACTCACATTTCTTCTCAATTCCTCCCTAGCGTATCTTTCTCCCCTCCCTTTTCTTTCTTCTACTAAGATGATCAAAACATAACATAACAAAACTAGTCCCAAACCCTCTGTTTTATTCGACTATTTCTATGATGTTATGAGGACACTTGTATGATGTATCCCTATTAGAACATAAACACTTCATCCTTGTTTAGTCTCTTATGATTGCTCACTCATACTTAGCTTTTTGCATTTCTCTTGACTCCTGTATTTGTACCTCAAAGTTCTACTTAGTTCTAGTGTTTTCATCAGGCATCCTTGGAAGTCCTCTATAACATTAAAAGCCCATTCCCCCTCCCCATATGAATATGCTGTTTCTTTGTTTCTGAATAAATTATTGTGGTTGGTTAAGTCTTTTCTTTTGCCTTTGGGGACTTCAAATTCCACACTTTCCTCTCCTTTAAAACAGTAATTGCTATGTCCTGTTTGATCTTGAATATGATTTCTTAGTACTTGAAATCTTTCTTTCTGATTATTTAGTGGGTTTTTTTTTCCTTTGACATTGGAGCTCTGGAATTTGCCTCAAATGGAGGTTTCTTTTTGGAGCTCCTTTCAGGAGGAGATTGGTGTATTCTTTGTGATAGTCACATGGAGACAGTAATTTCTATTTGGCCCATTCTGATTTTCAAGTAATCTATTATTTAAGCAAGATTTTGGACCTCTTGTGTGAGCTGTTAATATTCCTTCCATGTCTTTCCTCCATACCTATCATTCCTTTTCAAAGTATTTTCTCTAGTGTTCTCATTTCAACTATAATAAGATATTTTAACTTGTTTAAAGACCTTTCTTCATTTCTTCTAGAAATTCCAACTGATCTTGCAGCTAAGCTGTGTTTTCTTTGAAGTTTTACTTATAGGTGCATTGGATTTATTGTCTTCTTCTGAATTTGGATCTTGGGTGTCTGATACCAAAATAGCTCTTTATTGTGAGGATGTTTTTATTCTTTTTGTTTTACTTGCTCATTTTCCCAGCCTTGCTTCCTAGATTAAGCCTATGTGTTAAAACCAGCATTTGTGCACTTCTGGAGAGAAAATTGCAGCTCTTTTTGGTCCTAAATTTTATTCTCTCAGGTTGTATTGCTACTTTCTTCAGGTAATGAGTGCTATGTTTTTCAAGGATCAGAGGGGAAACTTGAGCCAACTTTCAGGAGATCCTTTGCATTCTTACGTAGAGTACAGTCTGGTTGCTGCCTTCCTTGACTTTCCAGGCTCCAGCCCTGCTTGATATACAGGTAATACAATTGCAGACTTTCCCATGAATAGAACACTAATGGAAAGTTTCTGGCACCAACTCCTCTCAGCTAGCTGAAGGTTCAGAGTGGCAATGCTTTAGATTTGCTCTTATTCTGAGCCTAGGGCCTGAATCTACAAAACTCCTCTGCAGCCAGAATGACAGAATTGAAAGCCCATTCCTGTTTCACATGACCTGCTGTGGACAATTGCTTGTAGGTTAAATTCATGAGCTTGGGCTATAAAAAGTAACTCAATGTAGTTTCTCGTTAGATTTCCCAGTCACTCTAGGTGTTCTTCTTTGATATTTGTTGAAGTAATTCCAGGAAGCTAATCTATACTATTTCCCTCTTATACTGCTATATTTGCTGGTCTCATAAAGTCCTTTGCTAGATTTAATAAACATGACAGCTTTTGTTTGATGATTCTATTGTTTTTGTCATTATTATTTTTATAGACAGAAGAGCAAAAACTCAGAGAAATTAAGTGACTTTCCCAAGGTCACATAATTGATAGTTGTAGTCAAAATTCAAAACCAGGTCTTCCTGCTCAAATTCTGTGATCTATGCCCAAAAAATAAATATCTGGCATAAATATCATGACTAGAAATAAATGATCAATCTCCATAGAGCTAGCCTAGGAAAATTCATTCTTATGAAATTATGACAATTATCATATTCATGTATGAGAGGTGTCAGGACAAACTGTGATAATTTTGTGATTGTGTCCTCTATGCTAGGCTTTTTCTTGTTGTTGTGTTATAGTTGCCTTTTCTTTACACTGAAAATGGAGTGCAGGTGAAATAGATAACAACTAGAAGATAAAACTAGTCATAATCCTACAACTAGATGGCAAATAGAAGTAATCCTGCAACTCATAGAATTATGAAATTATTAGATGAAACTAGTGCTTTGAATATACATTATACATAAATAATCCAAAGCTTTTTATAAAACATTATATACTATTTTCCTGTAGATAATAAATAATTAGATGTATTCAGAAATGATTGGATAACCAGACTCATAAATGAATTAATGGTTCACTGTATTTGTGGAAAGAGTTTTCTAGCAAGGTACCCCAGGAATCTATGCTTGGCTCTGGGCTGAGTAGCATCTTTATCAATGGCTTCATAAAAGGCAAAGATGGCAGGCTCATCAAATTGGCAAAGGGTACAAAGCTCATAGGAATAGCTAACTTAGTGGATAATAGTCAGGATGCAAAAGGATCTCGATAGACTAGCAGGGGTGGGAAACCTGCAGCCTTGAGGCCACATGTGGTCAGTCCTCTAGGTCCTCAGGTGTGGCCCTTTGAGTGGATCCAAACTTCACCGAACAAATCCCTTTAATAAAAGAATTTGTTCTGTAAAACTTGGATTCAGTCAAAAGGCTGCACCCAAGGACCTAGAAAGCTCCATGGAGCCTCAAGGCCACAGATTTCCCACCCCTGGACTACAGCATTGAGCTAAGTCTAGTAAGACACTATAGCACAGAAAAAAAAAATTGTCCTCGCCAGTCCAAGAGGGATTGAGCATCTGCTCAGCCCAAGAGAGCAGAACTTGTGGATGGAATTGGCACTGAGACAAATTTAGGATTAATTTAAACAAATACTTCCTAATGATTGGCACTTACCAAAAACAAAACTGTGTTACTATGAGACATGGTAGATTCACCTTCCTTAGAGGTCTTCAAGCAGAGACTGGATGACTCCTTCTAAGGTATGCTATAGTGGGGATTCCTTTCTTTCATAAATTTTCTTCTGAGGCCCCTTTCAACTATCAAATTCTTTGTTTCTATCATCCCAAACTTTTGTTACCTATTTTGTTTCACTCAAATGAATAGCTCCATATCTTCATTCCCCCTTAATCCAAGGAGTGGACATACTTTAGGATTCCTTTGACAATCTTTAATGATTCAATAATCATTCCCTCCCCTTTTTTTTTTCTAAGACTCCACTACTCTAATGGGCTTGTGATACTTTCAATATGGATTTTCCTTCCATGAATGCAAAAAAAAAACCAATCAATGTGTGCCTCTTTGGGACTTTCTTCCATGTTCTCCCTTAAGCTTAACATAGGAAGTCTACTCAACATTCTAAGTGCCTTTCTTGATTCCCCTGACACATCTGTGATACTAAGGTGAAATGAGTGGTGCCCATTGGTTATTTCCTGCTTAATCTTCAAAAACTCTGCATCCTATAGATAAGGACTTTAGAAAATAAGCGCTTTTCCTTTTCTTCTTGATCCTCCTATGCTCTGCTTTGGGGCCTAGAGATGAAGGAACACAGCTTAAAGAAATCAATTTCTCTTTTCTTTACCTCTATCTCCTAGAAACTGATACCCAACAATCTACCTTAAACAATTCACTCAATTCAATACAATGCATTTTAAGTCAATGTAAATCATTTCAACTTAATTCGATCTGATTCAATTCAGCCCAATTCAACTCAACAAAGACTTACTAAGCACACACCATATGCAAATAACCAGTACTATTTTCTAGGGAATCTAAACAAAAATAAAATGGTCACTGTACTCAAGCAATTTATATTCTGAGAGGACAGTGATAGACATGCTGACAAGTTAGATACATAAAGGATATACAAAAAGCACTTTCAAAAAGACAGAACATTATCACCTTGAGGGATCAGGAAAGACCACATGTAGAAGGTGGCACTTGAGATCTGCTTTTAAGGAAACTGAATATTTTAATAAGGAGAAACAAGGATCATATGTTCTCTGTTTCAAGGATTCCTTTCCTTTTCTTCTTCCCTTTCTCTTCACCCTACCACAACTCCCTGCAGTTTTCACTACAAATGTGAATTCATGAATGAAAGAAAAGAAATGGTCCAGATAAAAATATGGGTTCTTATAATCTGCTTATACAGAGATCAGCTGATGGAGTGCAAACATGTACAAAAATGTATGTGTGAACGTGAACAAAACTGGTAAAGATTTTCATGTACTGTTTTTTTTTAATTTACCTACAAATGTACACTTATAAAATAACATTTTAATGATATTTCATACAAAGAAATATTTTTAATGAAACTCCAAATATTTAGTACTCTGATCAGATGTTTCTGGAACCTGCTTGGGAAAGCTGTTTGAAGACTGTGAATTTGAAGAGCTCCTAGAGGTTTTAGGTGAATAATAGTATCCTTTGGGGATTATAAGTAAATGTCAAACACCAACTATTATAAAATAGCCTTCTATATATTCTTTCAATTTCCTAGGCCATCGTCAAGAAAGTGTATTACATTACCTTAAAAAATCGCCATTTTAATACAAGTTTTTTTTTTTTTCCTAAAGCAGCGGAGAGCATTTTTTTAAAGAGATTTTTTTTTATTCAAGAGGGAAAAAATGTTCTTGCTCAAAAACATCACCTGTCCCCTGTGATTATTACTTTACATTCTGTTATAGAAATTAAAGCAATGCTACTTCCAGTAATGTGCCTTTTTTAGTTTATCTGTCCAAAGCATATTTGTACATGAATGGCCTTGAAGAAAGAATGAGGAAAATACTCCTTTTTTTTTGCTTTCATGTCATAATGTTAAAAATACATGTTTAAAGCCCAAGCCATTATTTGGATGGATGCTCTCATTAGGC
The DNA here is from genome assembly GCF_900497805.2 of Vombatus ursinus. Classification (NCBI taxonomy): domain Eukaryota; kingdom Metazoa; phylum Chordata; class Mammalia; order Diprotodontia; family Vombatidae; genus Vombatus; species Vombatus ursinus. The sequence goes on along the minus strand of NW_020948152.1, from coordinate 9,168 downwards.
CCATTTGTAACCATTTTATGCATAGATAACTACCTACTAAATGTTTTTCCTCACCAAAATGAGAATTTAAGTAAAATAAATTTGATGACGGGCTGTTTCTTGCACATAAACATTAAGGTGTAGTACTCGAATGCATGTTGATCTTCATTCATTTGAAACAATAATATATTTGTATAAATCAGAAGCAGGGACACACGACTGTGTAGTTCCTGGTGCTCTGGCTCATTTTTTTTTCTACTTAGTCATTTTAATTCTTTTTCACTTGGCTCAAGCCAAATTTTTATGCTTTTTTCTGCCTATGTGCCAGTTCTATTGTATAGTTCCCTGAGTGTCAATAAGAAATCCTGAGAAGCTTTTAAATGTGGAATACTGACTGGATTTCAAGACTTCTAAAAATGCATCTTTTTATTCACTAAATAGATAGGAAGCTGGTACTATCTAATGTTTCCTGTCTCCCTGGACCTTACTTGAACATTTTATAGTCTAGGAAGTATTAGTTGGATAAAGTGTATTTTTTCTTTGCATCCTGTCATAATTTACTGAGTCAAAGCATGTTCTACTGAGAAGGCCATCATAGTTTAGTTTTTTTTTTTTCTCCTCTTGCAGTAATAGAGGTCCTTCTGCTCAGGAAAGAGACCTAAAACTTCATAAAATATATTTGAGAAAGGTGTCTCCCTTCTCTTCCTTTTCCTTCTTCCCCCACCCAGTTATACACGAATAGATCTTACAAATATAATCTACAAAAAAATCACCTTACAAACAAAATCTACAAAAAATTTTTTTATCTCTTTGGCTGGGGGAGCAGAGGTGGAGATAATAAAATCTTATTATTAAATTGGTCAAATAGCAAAATTCACAAGGAAGGAAGGAAGTTGAGAGGGAGGAAGAGAGGGAGAAAATAGCCAATAAATAGTAAGCCCCCCAAATCTGGACTTTTAACAATGACCTTAGCCTTAACAATGCAAATAGGACATGTGAGTATTATACATGTACGCATTCCCATGTTCCCAAGATCTAAGGTTGGTATTGCAGGTGATTATATTTCTGTGAAAATTTATAAAATGCAAAAACTAGCTTCTCGAGCAAGAAGCTTCTCTCGAGCAAGAAGTCTGATTCCTTCTCACCACACTTAAATCAGATTTAGGAAGGAGTTAGGGGATAGCGTAGCCAGGGCTTTTACTCATTTTCCAGGTTTACTTTCAGGTTCCTTCCAACCTTCACAGAGCTAGTACCTTGTCTCTGTAAGAGCGAATACTATAACAATGATCCAGTATCTCCTTTGGGTAAACTGAAACCCAGATACCTTTATTGGCATATAAACTGCACAAAGGACTCAGTTTATCACTTGCAGGCTGAGAAGCTGCAAACCAGATTAAGGTAGAGGAATTAATGCCGTACTAATTACATCTCCTCATTTTTCCCCCTTTCCTCTCGAAATAGAAATGGAAAAATGGGGGGGGGGGTGGACAAAAACAACAATATCAACAACAACAACTCCAAGACCAGGTTCCTTCTTTCAGAAGCCTCCTCCCAACCACCCTCGCCACCCCTCAACCCTGCCTTCATTCTAGCCCAGCAGTCTTATGATAAAAGAAGGATGCCATGCAGTGTAAATTCAGTCAGATTGTCAATGTATCCATCCACGTTCTCAGTCTCTGCTCAATGTTCCATGACAACAAGGTGAGACGGCAGAGGTTATCCGAACAGCTGCTTCCTAAGCTGGAAATTCCAGGCATTGAAAACCATCTGTCTATACATTCACAAATGTATATAAGGGCAATCTATCAGGCTGTAGCGCTGCAGCTGCCACTCCATCAGGCCTGCTTCCTTTCTCGACGCTGAACAATAAGAGCCAGTTCTTCACTTTGTGTCACACAGAATGGCTGATTTGATTAAGTCCCCAACTCTCATTATGCTAGGTAGGGGTGTAGAATTTCAATGATAATCCATAATGCATGACCAGTTTGTCGCCATGGCAACATAAATTCAAGGTTACTAGCTCAGACGCATAATTGGGTGTGCATTGAGTGCTGAAGAAGGGCTGTTAAAATTCTTGTCATAGGAAAGTCGCATCCATCATACTGCCTGAAATTGCAAAGTACTCATAATCAGAACAGAAAAATCCTTGGAGAAAAATGTTAATAAAATAACTATTACAGTCTAATAAAATTATTTAAGTTTAACCACTTTAGTTTTTTAAAGCATTTTAGTTAATAAGAAGGGAATAGGCATCTCATTAAACATAGGCGACTTGGTTAAGTTTAACCTTTCTACACTGTAACCCCCCCACCAATATTTGCATTGCAATATAAGCATTTCAAACCTAGCACTGATTGATTCGATCACAATACATTCTGAAACGATAAAATATTCCACTGCATATATTGGGCACATTTTTTTTTGTAGCTCTGCTTTCCCTAGATTTGATTTCTCTTAGATGTAAAGATATTTCCTTAAGAAAATGTGCTTGGGAAAATTGAATCCATTTCTAGACTCTGAAAGCCCACAATGAAATTAAGCATGTATTTAATAGAAATCCCTAAATTGAAGGATAGAAACCAAATATGTGAACAGAATATGAAAAGGTAGGAAATCAAACAGTGGTAAGGAAACATCAGATTATTATCAGCCCCACCCCCATCTCCCAACCCAGCATGTGTTCGTTTCGATATTTTATAAATATTCGTGGCAGAAATTCTTCTCGAATGTGTATTGCTGATATAAATTCAATTCATAAATGTGTCATCTGTGGATGGATTTAATCTTAGGCCAAAATAATTATGAAAATGACTTGTTTTGGTGCCTGCCTTTGCCAATGGAGTAGAACCAGGCAAACAGAGTTATAAATGAACCCTGCCAAAATGGCTGAGAATTAAACTCAGCATGTTATTGGAGGAGGGGGATATCATTACTTATTGAAGATTCCTCACACCCCTCCCCAAACCCCATTTTCCTTGATAAAGTCTAACCTAGGCAGATCTAGGTTGTTGCCTCTTGGGATTGAAAGTGGAAATGCTTAGTTCTGTGGTTTTATTTATTAGGATTTCCAGTCGAACTTGACATAATGTAAATGCATTTTCTCTAACCATATTATGAGAATTTGTTCAAAGGGATGAAACAGTAGCATATGTCTTTGAAAAGGCAAGTCTGCCCCTTGCTCCAGGGATTCAGCTTTTATTTAATTCTGTTGAAGAAACTTATGATTTGTTGACTGAAAAGATAAGAGAATTCTTGCCAAATAATAGCAGATATGACAGTGGGGGAAAATTTTTTTTTCTTACATGGACTCTCTAAGAAATGAAATTTAATTGGCTCGATTCTGGCTTTTCACACTGAAATCTCTAATGCACTCAGAAGGAAGCAGGGCTTCTAAATCTGTATCCAAGTAATTGCACAGAAGTTAGCTATTTTCCTTAGAATCCAACTTCTGATGATACAGAAATAAGTTTAAAATGCCCATAAAAGGCACAATTACAGTGTTTGACTATTTTTATTATAGTTACCTGATCCTCCTAAATATGTTACTTTCCTTGGAAGGCTTCTGCAACTGTAAGCCTTTTCACTAATAAAATGGAATTACATGATCCCCAAAGGAAGATAACAGAGGCTTGTTCCTTAAGATAGATCGTATACTCTCAGAAACTTCACAACTTGGAAGGCAGACAACAAGGTGAAGAAGCAATAAAAATCATGAGACATAGTATAAACTATAGCCATGGTTTCATATTAATTGCAGTGTACTTGAGCAACAAGATGGTCCTTGTCTAGGTTTTAAAATTGAAGCTAGGCATGGCAGTTTATTTTCATCAGAAATATGAAATATTTTTAGAATATATGAGGACTTCTGAACATTAGACTTTCAACTCACACACCTGGAGGTCTATTCTGATCTTGATGCACACATGTAACTCCAATTAACATTAAGAATGCTAACAAAAATATACCCCTAGGGGAGAGGGGGAGGAATGAAGTAGATGAAGAAAGAGGTTTGTGTTTCTGATTTAAATACAAGTGACTTTGTGGAGAATACCAGCATGGGGCCAAATGAACTATTGTGGAAATGCACTGGCTCTCAATGACAGAATAACATTTCTGATTTGATGTTTAGTGAAGTGCATCAGTGTTTGGGAGCAAACACTGAAGCTAAAGCAGCTCTTCTAGAAAGCACTCTCTCAAAAAATATGCTGTGTTTTATGGTGTATGTTTGATTTAGTTTTGAGAGTCTCCAGGATAACTTTCATATTGGCGTTTGGTGACTAATGGAATATGAAACATATTTTCAATTGATTTAAATGTATATGTAGATATTATTCAGGTATGATGTGGGTTTTAAAATATATTGAAAAGAATAAGTACTCCATTCCATTTAGACATGGAAAAGGGAGTGGCAGGAATCTTAGTGTGCTTGCTTTGTATTTGAGTGAATATGATTTACCTTTATGCTGTTAGATTTCACAGCAGGAACAAAAAGCACTTTCCATGGAGCCAACAAACCTATATTTCATCGATTGCTTTGGGTTGATTAGGTACCAATTCTGACATGGTTCTGAGCATTCTAGGGAAGTAATCAATGACAACCCACTGAGTTTTCTCATTATGAAATCACAGAAAACAAACGTTACCATTTAAATCAAGTGTTATGTCCATCGTACATCATGATTTTCATCAAGTTCCATCGTAACATCTGCATTTTAAATTTGGAAAATAAAAACACTATTGTTCATCTCCATTTGTAATAAATAACCATTTGGTATTAGTCAATCATTCCAAAATGAAGTCATTATAAAAATGATGAACACATGATAAATACATATGAATAATATGTATTGAACAAAAAGTGAATTAGATAAAAGTGAGTTAAAAATCCTTTCCATATTGAAGCCGAGAATGGATTCTAATTATCCAAATTTTAGTTAGATAGTTAGTTAATTAGATGAACAGAGGGGGCCATTGGATGGTGGTAGTATTGTTGTAATTAACTATATCCATATTTGAATCTGGCATTTGCTATTCCTAGTTGTTGTTTTTTCTCCTGTGTCCTAATATGGCTTTTTTTTTAAAGTGTCTCATGTTCTGATTCTCCTTGAATTTTGTCACATTCTGGTGTTCCATATATTATACCAGAACAAATAACACAGAGCATATCTGGCTCTTTTTGGTATTAGAAATCATAAATGAGGTGTGACCTTTATTTCAAGAAACCACAGGATCGCAGAGTTAGATAGGATTTTGAAGCCAATGAGATGAACTAATATTTAAACAGAGACATCCCCAAACCTGATCTTTATGACATGCCTGAAAAAAAAGTAGACAAATTTGTCTCTGAATATAATGCACTCTGTAACAAGTTGCTTTATATGTGATATACTTCACAAAATGGTACCTGGGAAGCAATGAAAACATTACTGAATTTATTGTGGTAGTATTGCAGGTTTAGAGCTGTAAAATACCTTAGAAGCCACCAAGTCCAACTCCATCATTTTGCAGATGAGGAAACTGAGGCCTAGAAATGTTAACTGACTTGCCCAGGGTCACACATGTAGCAAATGGTAGATTCAAGATTTTAACCCAGTGAATAGGACAATGACCTTAGAATGAGAAAAACCTCTATTTAAATACTGCCTCAGATACGTACTAGCTGTATGACCCTGGGAAAGTCACTTAACATCTTGGACATGAGTTGAGTTGTTTTTTCAGGTGTGGTCAACTCTCCATGACTCCTTTGGAGTTTTCTTGGCAAAAATACTGGAGTGGTTTGCCATTTCTTTCATTTTACAGATGAGGAACCAAGGAAAACAGGGTTGTCACTTTCCTGGAGTCACACAGCTAGTAAGTGTCAGAGGCCAGATTTGAACTTACAAGGAGGAGTCTTCCTAACTCCAGACTCATCTTTATCAGGAGTATTTGACTAGATTACCTCTAAAGTCCCTTTCAACTCTAAGTAATTTTCCTTTGCAAGTTATACAAGAGGGTTTTTTATTGTTGTTTTACATTACAATCAGTCTACTATATATCTGGTACTGAAACATGCAGAGCAATAGTCAAAAGTGATTTCTAGTTTGGTTAGGTAAATATATTTAAATTTTTATCATTTTCTTGGGGAGGGGGTGATTATTTGTAAGTAATGGTCAAGCTGGTGGGACTTAGGGATTTGAGTTGCATGTGTATCCAAATATCCATTGCCCAAATACCCAGATGTAGAGGATGCCCAGATTTATTTAACCTGGAAACTGGAACCAGGTTGAAGACTCCCATGATCTTTCATTGATGTTGTGACATTCAATTTGATAACTAGGGTATGGTAGTCAATCATGTGGCATTTGGCGGGAAGCCCTGCCACAGGCTACGGAACAGCTGCTGTGATAAACCCTGTGGTAATCCATCCCCTCGGAGCTAATAAAATGCCCTTACTGACTTAAAAAATTATGATGATCATTGATGCAGACAAGCTCCTACCAAGAAGCTGATTTTTTAAAAATTTAATTTAAAAAATCACCTCAGTAGCTAGAAGTATATGTGACACTACCACTATACTACATTAGGAAAATATATTGAGGGCCCTAATCAAGATATACTTGAGCATGAATCTACTCTACATACATATGTGTGTGCACATTTTAAATTTCATTTTATTATGAGGAATGATAGTTCCTCACAACCACATATGCATGTTGCTACTGAGTAACAGATATACAATATAGGAATTATACATATATATATATTTAAATGGTATACAGAAAAACTCATTGAATATTAATACCACATTGAACATCACTTAATCTTCCTCTGATGCTTCAGAAGGAATTTCTGGCTTTTAGAGTGTCTCTGGTTCATCCTTTTGACAATCAAGGGTATCAAGAACATAAACAAATGAGAGCAGGGGTAGCCGTATCTCATATAATATAGGATCTGTAATTATTGAAAAGGAGTATACAAATCCAGGAGAAATGCTGCCCCAGGAGTGTAGAAACAGTTATCTTCAATCACAAACTCAGAATAATGATTCAAGGTAGTCTATAAAAGATAGGCAGCTAGGCAATAGATAGAGGGCCAGGCTTAGGGTCAGGAAGACTCATCTTCCTGAGTTCAAATCTAGCCTTAGACACTTACTAGCTGTGTGCCCCTGGGAAAGTTTCTTAAACCTGTTTGCCTCAGTTTCCTCATCCGTAAAATGAGCTAGAGAAGCAAATGGCAAACCCCTCTAATACCTTTGCCAAGAAAACTCCAAATGGGTTCATGAAGAGTCAGACACAACTGAAACAACACCATAAAAGACTGGAGCGATGCTTCCCTAGCACTAAGTGATCTAACGCTGGCCACGTTGTCCTAAGATACCTGGAATGTGTTTCAGCACTATTGCAGTATACATGAAACATGAAAGTAGGATCAAGTCAATATTTCAGGGTAGCTTCCACATCAACAGTCATATTTAGTTACTTTGCTCTTACCTAGCTCCATGTAGGTTCTCCCCAAAGGATTAAAATCATTAGAAATTAGTCCTATATGTGTATGTACAGCAGAGCAGTCAAGGATATAGTGTCTTACCTATCCATGGGCTGTGGGAGTAAACTAGGAACATAAGTTGGTTAAGATCACTACAAGTAGATTTCCTTTTGATGATATTTAGCCCCAAGCTTTACCAACTGATAGTCTTTACGAGGTATTTTCTTCCCATATATCTAGAGGACAGAAAGGAGGCAGCTAGGTGGCTCACTAGATAGAGCACCAGACCTAGAAGACTTGAGTTCAAATTCTGCCTCAGACATTCACCAGGTATGTGACCCTGAGCAAGTCACTTAACTTTTTTTTGCCTTAATCCACTGGAGAAGGAAATGGCAAACCACTCCATTATTTTTGCTAAGAAAAGCCCATAAACAGTATGGTCCACACAGGGTCACAAAGAGTCAAACATGACAGAATAACTGAATAACAACAAAAGAGAACAGAAACTAACATACAGGTCTGTGAGTATAAAAGGCATAGGATATTGGATTAAGCCTATCCTGATCTTGTAGTATTGCCTTGAAATCGATTTTTTTTTTGAAAATCAGTTCTTTGAATCAGTTCACAAATGATTATCACATATCATTTATTTTTGCATAAAATGCCACACAGTGAGCAACTATGAAAATAAGAATGAATAGAAATTTATGATGGAGGGAATTTTGTATAAACTATATTTTGTGAATAGAATATACCACCTCTCCAAATGATTTGGCTAGTTAGTTTGACTGTGCCTTTGTTTGCCTTCACAGTCCCCTTGTCTTCTTTTCCCTTCTATATCTTCTGCCCCACTGTATAAAGTATAATTGAGTGAGAACATCCTTTCTGGTTTCAGATTAAGAAACCCAACCTACTCCCACCAAAATAGGATGAGGGACTTTATCACTTTTTTGACCAAATCCCCCTAAATGTACAGTCATCTAGCTCATACCTCTCCTTTTTGTCCATACGGATAACAGTAGAGACTATGAATTTATGTACTAAAATCAGTTTTCTGATTTTTCTTTCTCCTTTTCCTAAAAGATAGGAATCCATATGGTCTGAAGAGAATGGGGACAGAAGTTAGCACCAAAGAGTCAAACCAGCATCTTGGATTGCTTAATCACTACTGGAACAGGTATGGAATTTGAAATTTGTTCTGCTAGAGTTAGTAGAAAAAATGAAGTTGACTTAGAGTTGGCAGATTTGTATCTTTTTTTTTCAATTTTATAAATACAAGGTGCTCCCAAAGTCCCAAAAGTCTTCGTGAAGTTAAAGCTCTAATAGCTATTGAAATTTAAAACTTCACTAAGACCAATAGGATACAATGTATATTTTATTATTCAAAATATTATTTAGAACATAAATTGTCTCCACATCATATTTTTAAAAAATATTTTTAAAAAAATACACAATATACACATGCAGATGTCATTAAGTTTCAAAATACAAAAAGGATCAGGGACCTATGAGGGAGAAGTTCGAGATCATCTACCCAACTCTTTTCTAAGTGAGGAAGAAGAAACTGAGTGAAGTGGTCACATAGTGACTATGTGGCAAAGTTGGGATCATTTTCACATTGCTGTATGTATTTGTTCCTTATTCTCTGTCAACCCTAAAGAGTAGAATGTGTCTCCATTCTCTCTCTCTCTCTCTCTCTCTCTCTCTCTCTCTCTCTCTCTCTCT
>NW_020948151.1:0-2649 GCF_900497805.2 Vombatus ursinus | reverse complement strand
GTGTGTGTGTGTGTGTGTGTGTGTGTGTGTGTGTGTGTAATAGAGGGAGGAGTGGTGCATGTAGGGGAGAAGAGTCTCAATAGAATTATAGGATCACAGATTTACAGCTGAAGATCAGTCCATCAACCAGCAATTAAGTACTTACTATGTACCAGGCACTGAGCTAAGCACTGGAGATACAAAGAAAGCAAAAACCCATCCCTGTTCAACAGGAGTTCACAGTCTAATGGCCTTAGATGTTACTTAATCCAAGCCCCTCATTTTACATGTGAGGTTAGAGAGGTTAGTGACTTACCCAAAGTCACATAGATGATAAGTGAGAGAATTAGGGTTCAGTCTCATGTCCTGTGATTCCAAATTAAATATCCTTTGCAATGTACTACTGAGGAACAGCATTAGCTAAGTTTTACAGGTTGAATGAATCTATTATATCCAGGGAACAATGAAAAAACCAGCCTGGACAGAGTGCAAAGTTGGTATAGGGGAGAAGAGGGAAATCAGTTTGGGTGCTCAGATAGAGGAGTGATGGTGGAGAGCCCTGAATGTTTCACTAAAGAATTTGGACTTTATCCTGTAGGCTGGGCAGGGGTTCTTTACCCCTTCTGTGTCACGGAGCCCACTGTGAAACTGGTTAAGTCTGTGGAGAATGATGCTTGGTGGTTACATCCATACTTGAAGGAAATGTTCAATTTCAGTTAGACGTTAGTGAAAATAAAGATATCATCATTTTCCCCATCCAAGTTCAAGGACCCCCTGTCATGGATGCCTTGTAACCTTGTTCTAAGCACTGGAGAGCCAATGAATGTTTTTGAGCAGGGGAATGTAATTATTGAATCTGCGAACTAGGAAAATTCATCTAGCAACAGATAGACAATGGATTGGTGGGAAGCGAAACTAAAGAGAGGGAGATAATTTCAGAGTCCATTTCAATAGGAGAGATGAGAGAGAATCAAGATATTTGCAGTGGGAATGGAGAGTAAGGAATGGGTGTGAGGTACACCTTTAAAATATTTTATTGATGCTTTTTATCTTTTATGTCACTGTTACATGCTAATAACCCTCCACATCAACCATACAGCTTCTGGAAAACAGGTAAGCCAAATACACTGACACAGAGACTGCATCTGAAAGCATGTGCAACAATCTCTACCCATATTCCACCACCTCTCTAACAAAAGGAAAGAAGTGTGTTTCATCAGAGACTCCCAGGAACCAAGATTAGATATTGTACATTACCTGAATTCTAAATCAATTCTGTATCAGTTCACATAGGTGTGAGACCCTTTTTTTTTTTTGGCTAGGCAATAGGGTTAAGTGACTTGCCTATGGTCACATAGCTAGTAAGTGTTATGTGTCTGAGGCCAGATTTGAATTCAGGTCCTCCTGACTCCAGGGCCGGTTCTCTATCCACTGTGCCACCCAGCTGCCTCTGTGAGACATATTTTGAAGGAAAAATCTGACAGGACTCAAAGCGTGATGAAACAGAATACACTTATCTGCATGCAGTTCTGAGCTGGGCATTGTGTAATGTGAGTGATGCAGTCTTTTCCTTAGAGGGACTTTAAATCAGACACAACTCCCCTCTGAGTTTGTTAGCTCTTCCCTTTTCCCCGAGGTAAGCTTACATTCTGAGGAGCTGTGTCTGAAAGAGGACACCTGTTGGTACTGGAGACAGGCAGGGGACTTCCTCTCACAGCCAGGAGAATGAATTCTGGCTAATCTCACTGTTCTTACTATAGCCTTTGGGAAATATGGGAAACATGCCTTTACATTTCTTTTGTGCCGCTGAGACATCTCTGAATGCTCTTCTGTAAATACAGGATCATGACACCTGACCCATACTCATTGCTTCCAGGGACTGTCCTAAGAGATCAAAGAAATGAGGTAGTTAGAGGATTGGTAGCAAACTTGGGAAGCATGCATGTGTGTGTGTGTGTGTGTGTGTGGCGGGGTGATGACCTAGAAAAAAAAATCCCCACCAATAGAATCTTCACTTTTGGAGATGGACACAATACATTAGAACAGAGTGGAGGAGAAGAGAGAAATGTACCAAGGCCTTCAGAAGTTGGTTGGTTATGGGGGCAGCTAGGCGGTGCGGTGGATAGAGCACCAGCCCTGGAATCAGGAGGACCTGAGTTCAAATCCGGCCTCAAACACATAACATTTACTAACTGTGTGACCCTGGGCAAGTTACTTAACCCCATTGCCTAGCCCCCCCCCCCCAAAAAAAAACCAAAAAAACTAAAAAAACCCAGAAGTTGGTTGGCTGCTCTGAAGAAACTATTACATAGAAGGGAGTGAGTCATATTTTCCTCTCCTCACTGAACCGTGAAGTTTCTTGATGCAAATCACCACTCAGTTATTGAGAGCTGCTGCACACATGGGTCACAGTTGACGTGTGACTCTTAGATAGTAATGGAACATGCAGGGCTGGAGAAGGGAAAGCCTGTGGTCTTTGACCTCATTTGCCCAGTTTGGGGATTGAGGACCAGAGCTTGGGCCCTTCTGGGATTTTCCAGTTTTGATCCTATGAATCATGAAGAAAACAGGCATTTTTCTTATCTCAAATATTCAAAGATCTTTCTCATCTCAAGTCTGTCTTTTTCTTTCTTTCTTTCTTTCTTTCTTTCTTTCTTTCTTTCTTTCTTT
>NW_020948150.1:0-2648 GCF_900497805.2 Vombatus ursinus | reverse complement strand
GTGTGTGTGTGTGTGTGTGTGTGTGTGTGTGTGTGTGTAATAGAGGGAGGAGTGGTGCATGTAGGGGAGAAGAGTCTCAATAGAATTATAGGATCACAGATTTACAGCTGAAGATCAGTCCATCAACCAGCAATTAAGTACTTACTATGTACCAGGCACTGAGCTAAGCACTGGAGATACAAAGAAAGCAAAAACCCATCCCTGTTCAACAGGAGTTCACAGTCTAATGGCCTTAGATGTTACTTAATCCAAGCCCCTCATTTTACATGTGAGGTTAGAGAGGTTAGTGACTTACCCAAAGTCACATAGATGATAAGTGAGAGAATTAGGGTTCAGTCTCATGTCCTGTGATTCCAAATTAAATATCCTTTGCAATGTACTACTGAGGAACAGCATTAGCTAAGTTTTACAGGTTGAATGAATCTATTATATCCAGGGAACAATGAAAAAACCAGCCTGGACAGAGTGCAAAGTTGGTATAGGGGAGAAGAGGGAAATCAGTTTGGGTGCTCAGATAGAGGAGTGATGGTGGAGAGCCCTGAATGTTTCACTAAAGAATTTGGACTTTATCCTGTAGGCTGGGCAGGGGTTCTTTACCCCTTCTGTGTCACGGAGCCCACTGTGAAACTGGTTAAGTCTGTGGAGAATGATGCTTGGTGGTTACATCCATACTTGAAGGAAATGTTCAATTTCAGTTAGACGTTAGTGAAAATAAAGATATCATCATTTTCCCCATCCAAGTTCAAGGACCCCCTGTCATGGATGCCTTGTAACCTTGTTCTAAGCACTGGAGAGCCAATGAATGTTTTTGAGCAGGGGAATGTAATTATTGAATCTGCGAACTAGGAAAATTCATCTAGCAACAGATAGACAATGGATTGGTGGGAAGCGAAACTAAAGAGAGGGAGATAATTTCAGAGTCCATTTCAATAGGAGAGATGAGAGAGAATCAAGATATTTGCAGTGGGAATGGAGAGTAAGGAATGGGTGTGAGGTACACCTTTAAAATATTTTATTGATGCTTTTTATCTTTTATGTCACTGTTACATGCTAATAACCCTCCACATCAACCATACAGCTTCTGGAAAACAGGTAAGCCAAATACACTGACACAGAGACTGCATCTGAAAGCATGTGCAACAATCTCTACCCATATTCCACCACCTCTCTAACAAAAGGAAAGAAGTGTGTTTCATCAGAGACTCCCAGGAACCAAGATTAGATATTGTACATTACCTGAATTCTAAATCAATTCTGTATCAGTTCACATAGGTGTGAGACCCTTTTTTTTTTTTTGGCTAGGCAATAGGGTTAAGTGACTTGCCTATGGTCACATAGCTAGTAAGTGTTATGTGTCTGAGGCCAGATTTGAATTCAGGTCCTCCTGACTCCAGGGCCGGTTCTCTATCCACTGTGCCACCCAGCTGCCTCTGTGAGACATATTTTGAAGGAAAAATCTGACAGGACTCAAAGCGTGATGAAACAGAATACACTTATCTGCATGCAGTTCTGAGCTGGGCATTGTGTAATGTGAGTGATGCAGTCTTTTCCTTAGAGGGACTTTAAATCAGACACAACTCCCCTCTGAGTTTGTTAGCTCTTCCCTTTTCCCCGAGGTAAGCTTACATTCTGAGGAGCTGTGTCTGAAAGAGGACACCTGTTGGTACTGGAGACAGGCAGGGGACTTCCTCTCACAGCCAGGAGAATGAATTCTGGCTAATCTCACTGTTCTTACTATAGCCTTTGGGAAATATGGGAAACATGCCTTTACATTTCTTTTGTGCCGCTGAGACATCTCTGAATGCTCTTCTGTAAATACAGGATCATGACACCTGACCCATACTCATTGCTTCCAGGGACTGTCCTAAGAGATCAAAGAAATGAGGTAGTTAGAGGATTGGTAGCAAACTTGGGAAGCATGCATGTGTGTGTGTGTGTGTGTGTGGCGGGGTGATGACCTAGAAAAAAAAATCCCCACCAATAGAATCTTCACTTTTGGAGATGGACACAATACATTAGAACAGAGTGGAGGAGAAGAGAGAAATGTACCAAGGCCTTCAGAAGTTGGTTGGTTATGGGGGCAGCTAGGCGGTGCGGTGGATAGAGCACCAGCCCTGGAATCAGGAGGACCTGAGTTCAAATCCGGCCTCAAACACATAACATTTACTAACTGTGTGACCCTGGGCAAGTTACTTAACCCCATTGCCTAGCCCCCCCCCCCAAAAAAAAAACCAAAAAAACTAAAAAAACCCAGAAGTTGGTTGGCTGCTCTGAAGAAACTATTACATAGAAGGGAGTGAGTCATATTTTCCTCTCCTCACTGAACCGTGAAGTTTCTTGATGCAAATCACCACTCAGTTATTGAGAGCTGCTGCACACATGGGTCACAGTTGACGTGTGACTCTTAGATAGTAATGGAACATGCAGGGCTGGAGAAGGGAAAGCCTGTGGTCTTTGACCTCATTTGCCCAGTTTGGGGATTGAGGACCAGAGCTTGGGCCCTTCTGGGATTTTCCAGTTTTGATCCTATGAATCATGAAGAAAACAGGCATTTTTCTTATCTCAAATATTCAAAGATCTTTCTCATCTCAAGTCTGTCTTTTTCTTTCTTTCTTTCTTTCTTTCTTTCTTTCTTTCTTTCTTTCTTT
>NW_020948149.1:0-8682 GCF_900497805.2 Vombatus ursinus | reverse complement strand
TTAGGCATCAGAAGCAAGATTTGAACCCAGGTGGTTTTTTTTTTTTTGTTTGTTTTTTTACTGCAAATTGAGCTTTCTCTTCACTATACCATGCTGTTTATATTCCAAGACAGGGTTGTCAATAAGAGCAAAAAATGTGTTGGATTTTTCAAATTAATAAATGTGGTATTTATTTCTTTCTAAACCTCTACTAATATCCTCCTCCAATATTTCCTTATTCCTAGGTGACTTTAGTTTCTATGCTAAGGCAACATGAACTCTGTTGGTCTCTACTGCCAATCTCCAGGAAACTCTGGGACCACTACTCTGTCCTGACTAGCAATTTCTAATCATCCACTACCCTGCAAGTTAAACTCCTAGGAATCTCTGCTATGATCAGTAGTTTCTAACTACTCCTGTCCCCTAACAGAGATAGCTCCAAAGACACTTCTGCAATGCCCCTCTTCCTGCAGTTCAACTATTCTGTTGACCTACAGGTGACCCTGGCTAGGGGTATAGCCAGTGGCCTGCCTCTGTTGGCTAGAAGCTGCCTAAACCAATCCTGTGGTTTTCTAGGAATGTGCTATCATCCTGCAATAAATAACTTGTGACCCATCTGCTGTTCCATTTATCTATCTAGCTGCTCCTTCTGAATGTATATAACCTCTCTTTGCAACTTCTCTCACTGAGCTTCCCTGTCTGAGTAAGACAGTGTGTTGTTCTGGATTGCACTTTTTGACTATTAATAAATGCCTTACTTTATTTGTTGATTATCTTGTTGATCTGATTTTTATTTGGGCTTGTCACTACCAAGCAGGGAAAGCATTGAATGCAGCCTGGAGAGCTTCAGTTGTCCAAGTCCTAGCCTTGTCATATGTATAAAAGCTTATCATAGAAAGGTTGGCTACTAGGTAGTGAATGTTTTGGCCATGGAGACACATGAATGATATTTATATAGTACTTTAAAATTTGTAAAGCACTCCATTTGCATTCTCCTATCATCTTCATGACCTTGTGAGGGGTTATGATCTGCATCAATCAATTAATAAACCTTTATTAAGTAGCTACTATGCACCTGGGCATTGTCCTAGGCTTTGGGGATTCAGGTACAACAAATGAAACAATTTCTATTCTTAAGAAATTTACATGTTAATGGAAAGAAAGCAAGTACATAGATGAGAATATACAGAATAAGTAGAGCAAGAATAAATACAAATAAAAACAAGGTACTTAAATGTAAGACAATTTGATAGGGTGGGAATGTTCATCCCTTCCTTGTTTGTCCTTTCTTGAGAGGACCATGTCTTCAGGAAAGTGATGTCATGACTTGCAAGTGAATTGGATTTAAGTGAGGGAGGGCTGTGTAAAATCACTAGCCTCACTCTTTCCTCTGGAGCCATCTGGGTCCAGTAGCAAGATATGGATTAGGATGATTGGAGATGGCCTCAGTAGGATGTAGTGGGAGGCCTTGACCTTTTTAAGCTAAGGTTTTTCTCAGGTCTCAATCTGACTGAGGCAACACCCATTCAGTGATTAAAACTAGGTAAGAAATGAGGCAAAGAATGGCCTCTTTTACCTAGTCAAAAAACAAAAAAACCAAATCAATCTGGGAGGGGAAGACCCTCAGGGTTTCTGGCCCCAACAGAAACAATTGCTATTTACACTCACTCAGCACCATCAGAGCATAAGGACAAGCTTCATGCAGAAGGTGGTGCCTGAGTTGCATTTTGAAAGAAGAGAGGAATTCTGTGAGCTGGGGGTGGGGAGGCTGGGGACAGCCAGTATAAAGGTATAGGAACAGGAAGTGGATTGCCACTGTGAGGAACAGAGCGAAGGCCAATTTGGCTGGATAAGAGTTCAAAGTGAGTTCAAAGGTACAGTGAATCTGGAAATAGAAGTTGGGGCCAGGTTGTTAAAACTAAATGGAGCTAAAAGCTAAAGTTTATATTTGATCCTAGAGGTGATAGGGAACCATTAAAATTTACTGAATTGGGGAGTAACATAATCAGATTTGTGCTTAAGGAAAATCATTTTCACGGCTATGCCAAAAATAGTTTGGCATGGGGAGAGACTTGAGGCCGAGACCAATTAGGACACCATTGCAAGGGCGATGAGGGCTTGAACTCAGGTGGTAGTGATATGAGTAGTGAGAAGGGGACAGATGTAAGAGTTGCTGCAGAGAATGAAACAGCAAGACTTGACAAATAATTGGATGTGTGGGGTCAGAGAGAGTGTGAGTAGTTGAGAATAAAACCAATTTTACAAACTTGGGAGAATGGAAGAATGGTGGAGAGAGTAACCCATGATGATGAAATTTTTAATCTTTGGAAACACCGAAGCATAAATATGGAAGAATCCTTTTATATCAGTTCATTATATCATGGCTTCAGGTTTCCCACAGGTCATTCCCCCTGGTCATATCTCCCTATAATCCTAACCTGTTTAGCCTCTGACATGTGGCTTCAGTCACATCCCTCACTGCTACCTGCATTATGAGAGAGAGCACTACATTTCTCTCTCTCTCTTTCTCTCTCTCTCTTTTTTTTTGAAGTAAACATGTTAGTTAACACATCTTGGGAAATGGGAACCCTGAGAGGTTTGCTGGTTCAGCTTGGCTACTTTTCAGCAACTCATTGGAAGGTTTTTCATCTGGAAATTTCCTAGAAAAATGTCTCCCTGGCAAAGCCATTGGGAAAATACTGTCACAATGCTTGGAAGTGAAATGAATTTGAACTTAACTGGAATTGCTATACTAATGGCTTTTTCAAAAAGGCTGAACCCTGGTGAATATTTATTTATTTAGTGCCTAGGAGTTACAGTCATCTAGTTTTTCCTTAATGCCCAGTTCAGGCAACTAGAAAATATGAAATAAATAACATAGGCATATACTGGGTATAAAATGAGACATTTTTAATAGATAATTCCTTCTTTTCTCAGCCTCACAATTGCCTTTTTCCTTTAGCCAATAACCCAGGAAGGAATTCATCTATAGAAAATAAGTGAGTTGCAGTATTTGATTATTTCTGCTGTTTCAGTATTTATGACGTTATGAATTATTACCCAGTTTTCAAAACTACCTTTGCTGCTCTTAGACTATAAAACATGATTCCTATGAAATGAAATACTTGAAATGCTGAAGTGAAGACTTGAGGAGCTGGGAGGAACTGGGCTTCTCTTCAGACTATCTTAATATGATGTACCCTAAACTCCTGGCACATAGTAATATCTTAATAAATGCTTGTCAATTATTTTATGTCTTTTGATTTGATTTAGTCTGATGAATTGGATTGGAGTATGGATTCAAAAGTGAAAGAAACATTGCCTCTGCCCTGAAAGGGCTCGAAATCTAATGGGAATGAGGTATAGATGGTAAGAAAAGTACTCAGATGGCTATAATGTAATGTATAAATGCAGGGGAGAGGTCAAACAATGCCAGGAGGGATTTCAGGAAGGAGAAATCACATAAAAATGGGGCATAGGGTAGACAAGGAACACTTCATGGAAAAAGTGTCCTTTGATCCTGGCCTTGAAGGAAAACGAAGACTTCAACAAAAAGAGGTATTAGAGAAGACCATTCAAGACATTGAAGAAGCATTTCACAAAGACACAAAAGGAAAGAGTAAGATGAGATGGAGGAAAAGCTAATAGTGTGGTTGACTGCATAAAGGAGATAGGGAGTTTGCCATAAGATCAGAAAGCTCTCTCTCCATGTGTACTCTTGCAAGTGTTTCTAAGTTACCTTAAGGTACCATAAAAGCCATTCTAATTTGGGGTGGGAAGGGGCAGATAGTATCTTATGATGGGAGACAAACCCTGAGATTCCGTGAGACTGCTGCTGGGGAGGCTGCCTCCAGGGAGGGGAAGCAAGCCACCACCTGGTAGCTTCCTATTTAACTAATTTACACTAAGTGCTAAAATGTTTCTACATACTCAGTTTCTAAGAGGATGCAAGTAGGCCCTGATTTTCCATGGGATAGTGACTTCATATGCCTTGGGGAGAGTGAATAGACATCCACTAGACCTATTTATGTGCATGATGTCTGGGAGAACATTTGGAATGGCAGCCCCCCATGGAATACAGCTGCTCTGGGGGAGACATTTCTAAGTTTCAATGTTTGCTAAGTTAAGGCTTATCAAAGCTTAAGAGTAATTTGCATGACCTAGGTCCTTGCTTCTAGGAGCATGAGAAGAATTGAAAAAAATTCACTGGGCATAATCCAACTAGAAGATGATGGACTTGGAAGCTTCCTACTGAGTGATTCTAGTCTTTAAAAAGTCTTGATAGGCACCTGAAGGGCCCTTTGTATGCTTGCTGGGTGTGTCACTGGGCCAGACTGGCAAAAGAGCTGAAAATGTCACGATTAGTCCCAAGGTATGTTGACCCAGAACAATTTCATACTCCTTTTGTACCCTCTTCCCCCTTAAAAAAATTCATGGCTAGCTGTCAATAGCATGTGTGAAGGAAAGTAGTGTGAAATAAACCTGAAAATATGGGTTAGGTAGAGTGAGACAGTTGAGGACCTTAAATATCAGACCAGAGAGTTTGTATTTTATTCAATAAGCAAAATGGAGTGACTGAAGGTTTTGAGAAATTCAGTGACACCATATAAGCAGACCTGTACATGAGAAATATTACTTTGGAAGCTATGGGAAGGATGGATTAGAGAGAAGAGAGTCTGAAGGCAGGAAGACCATTTTGGAAGCCATAACTATAGTCCAGGTCATAGGATCACAGGATCTGAACTAAGATGGCAACAGTGGGATCAGATATTTTGGAAGTAGAATTGAAAGGCCTTGGTAAAGAAAATGATCCACTTAATTTATTTCATATAAATTTGTACTTTGCTATTTATATTTACTCAAAGTAGATGCATGCCTGGTGATGTAACAGTTTTCTTGAGGCTCCTAGCTTGTGTCTTCATAGGCAATATCAAGTACAGAATTAGAGCTATTGCATTTTGGAGCTTTTTCTCCTTGAATTATCCCAACCTTTGGCTAACAGTCTTCATTGGTCAACAGTCTCCTATTCTCATTTCATTTCCAAACCCAATGATTGTTGTCTCCTTTATCCTTGATTATGTCATCTCTTTGTTATTCCCACCTTGCTAAGCTTAAAGTTAGGAAGCTGTTTCATCATCTCCTTGTGGGTCCATGTAGACTCAGCCCCAGATACTCTTTTTTTTCTTTTTTTAAAAATTAATTTATTTTGATTTATCAACAATCACTTCCATATGCTTTCGAGTTTAAAATTTTTCTCTCCCTTCCTCCCCACCACACTCCCCAAGACAGTGCACAATCTGATATAGGCTATACATTCCTATTAAACATATTTTCACATTAGTGATGTTGTAAGTAAGAATTAGAACCAATAGGAAGAACCACCAGAAGGAGGAAACAAAATTCAACAGAAGAAAAAAAACAGCAAGTAGTGTGCTTCGATCTGCATTCAAACTCCATAGTTCTTTCTTTGGATGTGGATAGCATTTTCCATCATGAGGCCTTTGGAGATGTCTTAGATCCTTGTGTTACTGGAAAGGGTTAAGTTTATCAATATTAGTCATCGCACAACATGGCTGTTATTGTGTACAACATTCTCTTGGTTCTGCTTACTTCACTCAGCATAAGACCATACAAGTCTTTCCGGATTTTTCTAAAGTCAGCCTGTTCATCATTTCTTATAGCACAATAGTATTCCATTACATTCATATACCGTGACTTGTTCAACGATTCCCCAATTGGTGGGCATCCTCTCAATTTCTAATTCTTTGCCACCACAAAAAGAGCTGCGATAAATACTTTTGTGCATGTGGGTCCTTTTCCCATTTGTATGATCTCTTTGGGATATGGCCCTAGAGGTGGTATTGCTGGGTCAAAGGGTATGCACATTTTTATAGCCTTTTGGGCATAGTTCCAAATTGCTCTCCAAAATGGTTGGATCAGTTCACAACTCCACCAACAATGCATTAGTGTTCCAATTTTCCCACATCTTCTCCAACATTTATCATTTTCTTGATTTGTCATCTTGGCCAATCTGATAGGAGTGATGTGGTACCTCAGAGTTGTTTTGATTTGCATTTCTCTAATCAATAGTGATTTAGAGCATTTTTCCATATGACTATAGATGGCTTTAATTTCTTCATCTGAGAACTGCCTTGTTCATAGCCTTTGACCATTATCAATTGTCAGCCCAGATACTCTTGATCTGCATGGCCACAATCATCACACACACACAATTTGTGTCTTGTGGAGCAATGGAAAGAGTCATGGATTGGATGTCAGTAAAACTGAGCTCAGATCCTGACTTTGTCATGAACTTTCCACATGATCTTAAGCAAATCATTTCACTTTCTAGGTCTTAGTTTTCTTGATTCTAAATCAAAGGATTATACAATAGAATCTCAGAGTTTGAAAGGATCCCAGAGGACTTCTAATCTATCTACTTCAAACAAAAGAGTTAGATTATTTCTTGGGTCTTTGTATTTCTGAGAGTGTGTTTGTGACAAGTGATTGTTCCTCATTCTCTCCCCACCTCATCCCTGCTCTGGTAGGCCTCTACTTATTTTTCCATACTCAACCTATTAAAAAGGTCACTGCTTCAGAGAAAGATTCTCAGTAGTAGCCCAGAAAGAAAAGTTAGGTATGAAGTCACAGAAAAAAAAATAATTGCTAACATTTATGTAGTGCTATAGGTTTGCAAAGAGCTTTAAATATGTTATCTCTTTTTATCCTCATGACAATTCTGTGAGGTAGGTTCTATTATTACCCCCATTTTACAGATGAGGAAGCTGAGGCACAGAGAAATTAAGTGACTTGCCCAGGCTTATCCATTTAGAAAGTATCTGAGGCAGGGTTTAAATTCACATCTTCCTGACTCTGAGACTAGTACCTGTACCACTTAGAAGAAGGAGCCAGAGTAAGACAAGGAGACGCCAGACTACTTAGAACAGATGTATCAAACACTTAGCCTACAGGTTGCATGCAGTCCACAATACTCTTGAGTGTGGCCCAACTCAGATTAAAATGTAGTTCCTTTCTGATTTTTATGGGTTGCTGTATTAACAACAACAACAAATATGTAAACATACGTGGTTTTCTAAGTCCATATGTGTCCTATAGGGATCCATGTGTATGGGTTAGTGGGCCCTGTTTCTATTTGAGTTTGACACTACTGACCTAGACTACTTCTATAGTTGAAGATGACTTGTTTTTGAGGAATGGCTTGAGGGAGAGGGAAGGAAGAGAACGAGCCATTTATATTGACTATCCTCACTGCTTCAGTATGTGCTAGCTCATCTTCCTGGTTCCTAGCTTGGGACCTGAGCTGGAGTCTGACTAGACTGTAGCCAAGCAGGATTAGTGGTGTTTATTGTATTTTTTCCTGCTTAGGTAGTGGGGATGAAGAGCAGAGAAGTTTTGTAGACGTGGAAGTCAGAAACACCAAACAACAAATTAATTAATATCAGCAACTTGGAGAGCAGATAACCAAGCTGGAAAGGGTCCAGAATCAGAAGAAGTCAGTGTCAGAGCAGGGCCAAAACCTGAAATTCCCAATGAGGTCCAAGAGGAGTCCAAAGTCCATGTTTCAGGTTGTAAGTGTTTGTTTCAAGTGATAGAGGAGTTGTACTGTGTGATATAGTGACAAGAATACAAGCTTTGGAATCAGAAGATATGAGTTCAAATCCTTTCTCTGTTATTTGATACTTCTGTGACCTTGGGGAAATGACCTAACCTCTCTGGGTCTCAGCTTCCTCTTCTGTAAAAATGAGAAGTTTGAACTTTGCTATTCAGTTACTTTCAGATGTGTCTGTCTCTTTGTGATCCCATTCTGGGTTTTTTTTTGGCAAAGATACTGGAGTAGTTTGCCTTTTCCTTCTCCAGCTCACTTTACTGATGAGGAAACTGAGGTAGACAAGATTAAGTGACTTGCCTAGGGTCACACAGCTACGAAATGTCTGAGGTCAAATTAGAACTCAGGAAGATGAGTCTTCTTGACTCCAGGGCCAGCGCACCATGCACTATGGCACCACCTGGCTGCCCTAGAGGTTCGAACTAAATGGCTTCTAAAGTCCCTTTTAGCTCTAAGTCTATAATCCTATACTGGACAAGGAAAGACACTACACAGTCCTGGGCTGTGTAGGCCTGTTGGAGTTGTGAGCCCTGTCATGATCTTGGCCTGTACTTTGGCCCTTCAGACTTCTCCTGCCCTGTCCTGACATTCCTCTATCCCAGCCTGTGCAGGCAGTGATGTTGTCTTCACTAACCTCAATGGAATCTACTGGCGGTTGTGGTGAGGGAGGGAATGCATGGGCTGTTTAATAATTGTCTATTATCTACTTTACCTGCTGCTACTCTGGCCTTGGTTGAGAACGCAGAAGAAAGAAAACCATCGCCATCATTAAAAAGACTGTATTCAGTGCTCTGGAATGCTTTGTTTGTATAGAGTGTAGTACTGTGTGAGATGCAGTAGCAGACTTAAAAGAAATACAAGACCTGGTCCCTGACTTCCAGGTGCATATTATGGTCTAATTGGGGGAAAGTAAGACTCCTAGAGTAATGATTGATAAGCATTTGAATAACAATGCAAGTCAGAATAGAACTCAGTCCTCTAGGAGAGGGCTGGACTTGAGGTAGGTTAAGAACTATATGTAGGATCTCAATAGATTGAGTGTGTGTGTGTGTGTGTGTGTGTGTGTGTGTGTGTGT
>NW_020948148.1:0-8684 GCF_900497805.2 Vombatus ursinus | reverse complement strand
TTAGGCATCAGAAGCAAGATTTGAACCCAGGTGGTTTTTTTTTTTTTTGTTTGTTTTTTTACTGCAAATTGAGCTTTCTCTTCACTATACCATGCTGTTTATATTCCAAGACAGGGTTGTCAATAAGAGCAAAAAATGTGTTGGATTTTTCAAATTAATAAATGTGGTATTTATTTCTTTCTAAACCTCTACTAATATCCTCCTCCAATATTTCCTTATTCCTAGGTGACTTTAGTTTCTATGCTAAGGCAACATGAACTCTGTTGGTCTCTACTGCCAATCTCCAGGAAACTCTGGGACCACTACTCTGTCCTGACTAGCAATTTCTAATCATCCACTACCCTGCAAGTTAAACTCCTAGGAATCTCTGCTATGATCAGTAGTTTCTAACTACTCCTGTCCCCTAACAGAGATAGCTCCAAAGACACTTCTGCAATGCCCCTCTTCCTGCAGTTCAACTATTCTGTTGACCTACAGGTGACCCTGGCTAGGGGTATAGCCAGTGGCCTGCCTCTGTTGGCTAGAAGCTGCCTAAACCAATCCTGTGGTTTTCTAGGAATGTGCTATCATCCTGCAATAAATAACTTGTGACCCATCTGCTGTTCCATTTATCTATCTAGCTGCTCCTTCTGAATGTATATAACCTCTCTTTGCAACTTCTCTCACTGAGCTTCCCTGTCTGAGTAAGACAGTGTGTTGTTCTGGATTGCACTTTTTGACTATTAATAAATGCCTTACTTTATTTGTTGATTATCTTGTTGATCTGATTTTTATTTGGGCTTGTCACTACCAAGCAGGGAAAGCATTGAATGCAGCCTGGAGAGCTTCAGTTGTCCAAGTCCTAGCCTTGTCATATGTATAAAAGCTTATCATAGAAAGGTTGGCTACTAGGTAGTGAATGTTTTGGCCATGGAGACACATGAATGATATTTATATAGTACTTTAAAATTTGTAAAGCACTCCATTTGCATTCTCCTATCATCTTCATGACCTTGTGAGGGGTTATGATCTGCATCAATCAATTAATAAACCTTTATTAAGTAGCTACTATGCACCTGGGCATTGTCCTAGGCTTTGGGGATTCAGGTACAACAAATGAAACAATTTCTATTCTTAAGAAATTTACATGTTAATGGAAAGAAAGCAAGTACATAGATGAGAATATACAGAATAAGTAGAGCAAGAATAAATACAAATAAAAACAAGGTACTTAAATGTAAGACAATTTGATAGGGTGGGAATGTTCATCCCTTCCTTGTTTGTCCTTTCTTGAGAGGACCATGTCTTCAGGAAAGTGATGTCATGACTTGCAAGTGAATTGGATTTAAGTGAGGGAGGGCTGTGTAAAATCACTAGCCTCACTCTTTCCTCTGGAGCCATCTGGGTCCAGTAGCAAGATATGGATTAGGATGATTGGAGATGGCCTCAGTAGGATGTAGTGGGAGGCCTTGACCTTTTTAAGCTAAGGTTTTTCTCAGGTCTCAATCTGACTGAGGCAACACCCATTCAGTGATTAAAACTAGGTAAGAAATGAGGCAAAGAATGGCCTCTTTTACCTAGTCAAAAAACAAAAAAACCAAATCAATCTGGGAGGGGAAGACCCTCAGGGTTTCTGGCCCCAACAGAAACAATTGCTATTTACACTCACTCAGCACCATCAGAGCATAAGGACAAGCTTCATGCAGAAGGTGGTGCCTGAGTTGCATTTTGAAAGAAGAGAGGAATTCTGTGAGCTGGGGGTGGGGAGGCTGGGGACAGCCAGTATAAAGGTATAGGAACAGGAAGTGGATTGCCACTGTGAGGAACAGAGCGAAGGCCAATTT
Organism: Vombatus ursinus; assembly: GCF_900497805.2. Classification (NCBI taxonomy): domain Eukaryota; kingdom Metazoa; phylum Chordata; class Mammalia; order Diprotodontia; family Vombatidae; genus Vombatus; species Vombatus ursinus. The sequence goes on along the minus strand of NW_020948148.1, from coordinate 6,861 downwards.
GGCTGGATAAGAGTTCAAAGTGAGTTCAAAGGTACAGTGAATCTGGAAATAGAAGTTGGGGCCAGGTTGTTAAAACTAAATGGAGCTAAAAGCTAAAGTTTATATTTGATCCTAGAGGTGATAGGGAACCATTAAAATTTACTGAATTGGGGAGTAACATAATCAGATTTGTGCTTAAGGAAAATCATTTTCACGGCTATGCCAAAAATAGTTTGGCATGGGGAGAGACTTGAGGCCGAGACCAATTAGGACACCATTGCAAGGGCGATGAGGGCTTGAACTCAGGTGGTAGTGATATGAGTAGTGAGAAGGGGACAGATGTAAGAGTTGCTGCAGAGAATGAAACAGCAAGACTTGACAAATAATTGGATGTGTGGGGTCAGAGAGAGTGTGAGTAGTTGAGAATAAAACCAATTTTACAAACTTGGGAGAATGGAAGAATGGTGGAGAGAGTAACCCATGATGATGAAATTTTTAATCTTTGGAAACACCGAAGCATAAATATGGAAGAATCCTTTTATATCAGTTCATTATATCATGGCTTCAGGTTTCCCACAGGTCATTCCCCCTGGTCATATCTCCCTATAATCCTAACCTGTTTAGCCTCTGACATGTGGCTTCAGTCACATCCCTCACTGCTACCTGCATTATGAGAGAGAGCACTACATTTCTCTCTCTCTCTTTCTCTCTCTCTCTTTTTTTTTGAAGTAAACATGTTAGTTAACACATCTTGGGAAATGGGAACCCTGAGAGGTTTGCTGGTTCAGCTTGGCTACTTTTCAGCAACTCATTGGAAGGTTTTTCATCTGGAAATTTCCTAGAAAAATGTCTCCCTGGCAAAGCCATTGGGAAAATACTGTCACAATGCTTGGAAGTGAAATGAATTTGAACTTAACTGGAATTGCTATACTAATGGCTTTTTCAAAAAGGCTGAACCCTGGTGAATATTTATTTATTTAGTGCCTAGGAGTTACAGTCATCTAGTTTTTCCTTAATGCCCAGTTCAGGCAACTAGAAAATATGAAATAAATAACATAGGCATATACTGGGTATAAAATGAGACATTTTTAATAGATAATTCCTTCTTTTCTCAGCCTCACAATTGCCTTTTTCCTTTAGCCAATAACCCAGGAAGGAATTCATCTATAGAAAATAAGTGAGTTGCAGTATTTGATTATTTCTGCTGTTTCAGTATTTATGACGTTATGAATTATTACCCAGTTTTCAAAACTACCTTTGCTGCTCTTAGACTATAAAACATGATTCCTATGAAATGAAATACTTGAAATGCTGAAGTGAAGACTTGAGGAGCTGGGAGGAACTGGGCTTCTCTTCAGACTATCTTAATATGATGTACCCTAAACTCCTGGCACATAGTAATATCTTAATAAATGCTTGTCAATTATTTTATGTCTTTTGATTTGATTTAGTCTGATGAATTGGATTGGAGTATGGATTCAAAAGTGAAAGAAACATTGCCTCTGCCCTGAAAGGGCTCGAAATCTAATGGGAATGAGGTATAGATGGTAAGAAAAGTACTCAGATGGCTATAATGTAATGTATAAATGCAGGGGAGAGGTCAAACAATGCCAGGAGGGATTTCAGGAAGGAGAAATCACATAAAAATGGGGCATAGGGTAGACAAGGAACACTTCATGGAAAAAGTGTCCTTTGATCCTGGCCTTGAAGGAAAACGAAGACTTCAACAAAAAGAGGTATTAGAGAAGACCATTCAAGACATTGAAGAAGCATTTCACAAAGACACAAAAGGAAAGAGTAAGATGAGATGGAGGAAAAGCTAATAGTGTGGTTGACTGCATAAAGGAGATAGGGAGTTTGCCATAAGATCAGAAAGCTCTCTCTCCATGTGTACTCTTGCAAGTGTTTCTAAGTTACCTTAAGGTACCATAAAAGCCATTCTAATTTGGGGTGGGAAGGGGCAGATAGTATCTTATGATGGGAGACAAACCCTGAGATTCCGTGAGACTGCTGCTGGGGAGGCTGCCTCCAGGGAGGGGAAGCAAGCCACCACCTGGTAGCTTCCTATTTAACTAATTTACACTAAGTGCTAAAATGTTTCTACATACTCAGTTTCTAAGAGGATGCAAGTAGGCCCTGATTTTCCATGGGATAGTGACTTCATATGCCTTGGGGAGAGTGAATAGACATCCACTAGACCTATTTATGTGCATGATGTCTGGGAGAACATTTGGAATGGCAGCCCCCCATGGAATACAGCTGCTCTGGGGGAGACATTTCTAAGTTTCAATGTTTGCTAAGTTAAGGCTTATCAAAGCTTAAGAGTAATTTGCATGACCTAGGTCCTTGCTTCTAGGAGCATGAGAAGAATTGAAAAAAATTCACTGGGCATAATCCAACTAGAAGATGATGGACTTGGAAGCTTCCTACTGAGTGATTCTAGTCTTTAAAAAGTCTTGATAGGCACCTGAAGGGCCCTTTGTATGCTTGCTGGGTGTGTCACTGGGCCAGACTGGCAAAAGAGCTGAAAATGTCACGATTAGTCCCAAGGTATGTTGACCCAGAACAATTTCATACTCCTTTTGTACCCTCTTCCCCCTTAAAAAAATTCATGGCTAGCTGTCAATAGCATGTGTGAAGGAAAGTAGTGTGAAATAAACCTGAAAATATGGGTTAGGTAGAGTGAGACAGTTGAGGACCTTAAATATCAGACCAGAGAGTTTGTATTTTATTCAATAAGCAAAATGGAGTGACTGAAGGTTTTGAGAAATTCAGTGACACCATATAAGCAGACCTGTACATGAGAAATATTACTTTGGAAGCTATGGGAAGGATGGATTAGAGAGAAGAGAGTCTGAAGGCAGGAAGACCATTTTGGAAGCCATAACTATAGTCCAGGTCATAGGATCACAGGATCTGAACTAAGATGGCAACAGTGGGATCAGATATTTTGGAAGTAGAATTGAAAGGCCTTGGTAAAGAAAATGATCCACTTAATTTATTTCATATAAATTTGTACTTTGCTATTTATATTTACTCAAAGTAGATGCATGCCTGGTGATGTAACAGTTTTCTTGAGGCTCCTAGCTTGTGTCTTCATAGGCAATATCAAGTACAGAATTAGAGCTATTGCATTTTGGAGCTTTTTCTCCTTGAATTATCCCAACCTTTGGCTAACAGTCTTCATTGGTCAACAGTCTCCTATTCTCATTTCATTTCCAAACCCAATGATTGTTGTCTCCTTTATCCTTGATTATGTCATCTCTTTGTTATTCCCACCTTGCTAAGCTTAAAGTTAGGAAGCTGTTTCATCATCTCCTTGTGGGTCCATGTAGACTCAGCCCCAGATACTCTTTTTTTTCTTTTTTTAAAAATTAATTTATTTTGATTTATCAACAATCACTTCCATATGCTTTCGAGTTTAAAATTTTTCTCTCCCTTCCTCCCCACCACACTCCCCAAGACAGTGCACAATCTGATATAGGCTATACATTCCTATTAAACATATTTTCACATTAGTGATGTTGTAAGTAAGAATTAGAACCAATAGGAAGAACCACCAGAAGGAGGAAACAAAATTCAACAGAAGAAAAAAAACAGCAAGTAGTGTGCTTCGATCTGCATTCAAACTCCATAGTTCTTTCTTTGGATGTGGATAGCATTTTCCATCATGAGGCCTTTGGAGATGTCTTAGATCCTTGTGTTACTGGAAAGGGTTAAGTTTATCAATATTAGTCATCGCACAACATGGCTGTTATTGTGTACAACATTCTCTTGGTTCTGCTTACTTCACTCAGCATAAGACCATACAAGTCTTTCCGGATTTTTCTAAAGTCAGCCTGTTCATCATTTCTTATAGCACAATAGTATTCCATTACATTCATATACCGTGACTTGTTCAACGATTCCCCAATTGGTGGGCATCCTCTCAATTTCTAATTCTTTGCCACCACAAAAAGAGCTGCGATAAATACTTTTGTGCATGTGGGTCCTTTTCCCATTTGTATGATCTCTTTGGGATATGGCCCTAGAGGTGGTATTGCTGGGTCAAAGGGTATGCACATTTTTATAGCCTTTTGGGCATAGTTCCAAATTGCTCTCCAAAATGGTTGGATCAGTTCACAACTCCACCAACAATGCATTAGTGTTCCAATTTTCCCACATCTTCTCCAACATTTATCATTTTCTTGATTTGTCATCTTGGCCAATCTGATAGGAGTGATGTGGTACCTCAGAGTTGTTTTGATTTGCATTTCTCTAATCAATAGTGATTTAGAGCATTTTTCCATATGACTATAGATGGCTTTAATTTCTTCATCTGAGAACTGCCTTGTTCATAGCCTTTGACCATTATCAATTGTCAGCCCAGATACTCTTGATCTGCATGGCCACAATCATCACACACACACAATTTGTGTCTTGTGGAGCAATGGAAAGAGTCATGGATTGGATGTCAGTAAAACTGAGCTCAGATCCTGACTTTGTCATGAACTTTCCACATGATCTTAAGCAAATCATTTCACTTTCTAGGTCTTAGTTTTCTTGATTCTAAATCAAAGGATTATACAATAGAATCTCAGAGTTTGAAAGGATCCCAGAGGACTTCTAATCTATCTACTTCAAACAAAAGAGTTAGATTATTTCTTGGGTCTTTGTATTTCTGAGAGTGTGTTTGTGACAAGTGATTGTTCCTCATTCTCTCCCCACCTCATCCCTGCTCTGGTAGGCCTCTACTTATTTTTCCATACTCAACCTATTAAAAAGGTCACTGCTTCAGAGAAAGATTCTCAGTAGTAGCCCAGAAAGAAAAGTTAGGTATGAAGTCACAGAAAAAAAAATAATTGCTAACATTTATGTAGTGCTATAGGTTTGCAAAGAGCTTTAAATATGTTATCTCTTTTTATCCTCATGACAATTCTGTGAGGTAGGTTCTATTATTACCCCCATTTTACAGATGAGGAAGCTGAGGCACAGAGAAATTAAGTGACTTGCCCAGGCTTATCCATTTAGAAAGTATCTGAGGCAGGGTTTAAATTCACATCTTCCTGACTCTGAGACTAGTACCTGTACCACTTAGAAGAAGGAGCCAGAGTAAGACAAGGAGACGCCAGACTACTTAGAACAGATGTATCAAACACTTAGCCTACAGGTTGCATGCAGTCCACAATACTCTTGAGTGTGGCCCAACTCAGATTAAAATGTAGTTCCTTTCTGATTTTTATGGGTTGCTGTATTAACAACAACAACAAATATGTAAACATACGTGGTTTTCTAAGTCCATATGTGTCCTATAGGGATCCATGTGTATGGGTTAGTGGGCCCTGTTTCTATTTGAGTTTGACACTACTGACCTAGACTACTTCTATAGTTGAAGATGACTTGTTTTTGAGGAATGGCTTGAGGGAGAGGGAAGGAAGAGAACGAGCCATTTATATTGACTATCCTCACTGCTTCAGTATGTGCTAGCTCATCTTCCTGGTTCCTAGCTTGGGACCTGAGCTGGAGTCTGACTAGACTGTAGCCAAGCAGGATTAGTGGTGTTTATTGTATTTTTTCCTGCTTAGGTAGTGGGGATGAAGAGCAGAGAAGTTTTGTAGACGTGGAAGTCAGAAACACCAAACAACAAATTAATTAATATCAGCAACTTGGAGAGCAGATAACCAAGCTGGAAAGGGTCCAGAATCAGAAGAAGTCAGTGTCAGAGCAGGGCCAAAACCTGAAATTCCCAATGAGGTCCAAGAGGAGTCCAAAGTCCATGTTTCAGGTTGTAAGTGTTTGTTTCAAGTGATAGAGGAGTTGTACTGTGTGATATAGTGACAAGAATACAAGCTTTGGAATCAGAAGATATGAGTTCAAATCCTTTCTCTGTTATTTGATACTTCTGTGACCTTGGGGAAATGACCTAACCTCTCTGGGTCTCAGCTTCCTCTTCTGTAAAAATGAGAAGTTTGAACTTTGCTATTCAGTTACTTTCAGATGTGTCTGTCTCTTTGTGATCCCATTCTGGGTTTTTTTTTTGGCAAAGATACTGGAGTAGTTTGCCTTTTCCTTCTCCAGCTCACTTTACTGATGAGGAAACTGAGGTAGACAAGATTAAGTGACTTGCCTAGGGTCACACAGCTACGAAATGTCTGAGGTCAAATTAGAACTCAGGAAGATGAGTCTTCTTGACTCCAGGGCCAGCGCACCATGCACTATGGCACCACCTGGCTGCCCTAGAGGTTCGAACTAAATGGCTTCTAAAGTCCCTTTTAGCTCTAAGTCTATAATCCTATACTGGACAAGGAAAGACACTACACAGTCCTGGGCTGTGTAGGCCTGTTGGAGTTGTGAGCCCTGTCATGATCTTGGCCTGTACTTTGGCCCTTCAGACTTCTCCTGCCCTGTCCTGACATTCCTCTATCCCAGCCTGTGCAGGCAGTGATGTTGTCTTCACTAACCTCAATGGAATCTACTGGCGGTTGTGGTGAGGGAGGGAATGCATGGGCTGTTTAATAATTGTCTATTATCTACTTTACCTGCTGCTACTCTGGCCTTGGTTGAGAACGCAGAAGAAAGAAAACCATCGCCATCATTAAAAAGACTGTATTCAGTGCTCTGGAATGCTTTGTTTGTATAGAGTGTAGTACTGTGTGAGATGCAGTAGCAGACTTAAAAGAAATACAAGACCTGGTCCCTGACTTCCAGGTGCATATTATGGTCTAATTGGGGGAAAGTAAGACTCCTAGAGTAATGATTGATAAGCATTTGAATAACAATGCAAGTCAGAATAGAACTCAGTCCTCTAGGAGAGGGCTGGACTTGAGGTAGGTTAAGAACTATATGTAGGATCTCAATAGATTGAGTGTGTGTGTGTGTGTGTGTGTGTGTGTGTGTGTGTGT
>NW_020948147.1:0-15063 GCF_900497805.2 Vombatus ursinus | reverse complement strand
CTTTCTTTCTTTCTTTCTTTCTTTCTTTCTTTCTTTCTTTCTTTCTTAACTTCTAAAGAATGCAGGTTTTAGAAACCATGTCAAAGCTCACATTTGAGTGGTCATGAAGTCACTATAGATCAGGGAATTTTAGAAACAAGTCTTAGCCAGCACCTAAAATATTCCCTCCTCCCTCTTTCCCACAAATTGCTTTTCAGTCCACAGGCTCAGCTGACCTGAGCCAATGGCATCTTTGATCTTGGAAAGAGGAAAGCCATCAAAATTGAGAGGAAGTCACAGCAGCTCAGAGTTGGAAAAGATCTTAGAGGTCTAACTTTCTACCCTGGGCAGGAATTCTCTCTATAGCATCTTTGACTGGTGTAGGGATTTTCAACATTGTCCAATCTGCAAGAACTCCCCTCCCCCCAAATGAGGCAGAACTCTGTTCTATGCCCCTCTCTAATGAAGTGGATTTCAGATCTTCCTCATGATCTGAGATGCCCACTTTCTCCAGGGTCTTAATTTTATAGTACTTGGTACCTGGATGACACAGGTGGTGCAGGCCAAAAATACAGAGTCTGATTGGTGGCTAGACCTTTCCCTTACTCCTCCAGAAGGAGCTGCACAAAATACAGAATCCTATTGGCTGACAAATGGGCTAGTTGAACAGACCTTAACAGACCTATCTTGACCTTCCAGGAGATCTTACCAAAGCTGATGAGTAGACTCAGGGGGTTGGGCTGATGAAAGGATGTCAAAATCTGCATGGGCCAATGTATGGGAGAAGAGCAGGCTGCAGTCTGGCAAAGTGGGTCACTCATTGGCTATGTGCTCATGGTCATCTCTCCATATTGGGCAGTAGAGGAATGACAAGGGATGAAGGAGCAACAGAAATAGCTGGGGAACTTCCCATGTAATTGAGTTACCTCTGTCATGCTGGATTTGGTCACTATAACAAGGAAAAACCAGGGTAGAGGTCCTAGTTAGCTTCCTATGATTAAGCAAGTAAACTTACAATCTTTGCTTCACAGCTTTGAGGATTACTACTAAAATTTATAACCACTATCCTTATGGAATCATGTCAATCTGATTATAATACCAACTGGAATAAAATAGGGGTCCTATTAATCATTTATCACACTGGTAGCCATCTATTTTCTGTTTAAATACTTTTGAGTACTAGCAAACTCCACAGAAGCCACCAGATAGCTCTAGCTACAAGAAGGTGCTTCCTCATATTAAACCAAAATCAGCCTCTTTGTAACTTCCACCCATGGCTTCTAATTCTACCCTCAGGAACCACATGGAGAAAGTTTGCTTCCTATTTTCTGGCACAGCCCTTTAGGAACTTGATGAGATTGATTAGGTCTTACTTCTTCCCCACTCCATCAAGCTTTCTATTTGCCAAGTTTAATACCCAAGTTCTATCTATCTTTTCTCATATGATTTCCAGACCTCTCACCACTATGACCATCTTCCTTTGGCTGTGCTGCTGTTTATCAATGTCTTCCAAAGTGTGGCCCCCAGCACTGAATAATACTACCACTTATGGTTATATCATAGGAAGTGGAGTAGGGCAAATTGGGGAGATATTTTGGATAAGGGAGCCTTCTTGGTATCTCTCTCATCCCTCATCTCATGTGGTGGCCATATATTCTGCCTATAGTCAAGGCTAGCCCTGACACCTTCATTTAAGAGGAATGACTCAAGTTTGAAAAGAAGGGTATGAATATCCTTTCTCTTTTCATTCCTATCTTTTTCTGTCTCCTGTTCATTTGTTCTCAGTGAATTTATAAACATCTCCCTGTGGCATTATTCCTTTCATGAATTCAGCCTGTAACATGGTTTCCATGGCATCCTAATCAAAATTGGAATTCAAATCATAATGGGGGGGGAGGGTTGACAAGGGAACAAAGTTAAGTGAGGGAGGGAGAACTTGTATTTTCTACACAGCAAATTAATGCTTTGGTGTCTCATACATCTGGAACTTCATGGCTTTTTAAAAAGATGCATTTTAAAATGTATAGGATCATCTCCAAGCTTCACATATTGCTTAGCAACAATCCAATAGACCCTTCACAAACATGCCGATAAAATAGTATGTTCTCTCTCCCCCTGCCTACCATGAGTAAGAAGTTCTCAAACTCAGAAAACTTCCAAAGAAGAGTCAATATGACTGAAGGCAAGCTGGACCCCCAAATTAGAAAATTTTAGCAGTTCAGAGCTGAGGGGGTCTTAGAGATCATCTAGCCCAATCTTTCATTTGACAGAGGAGGAAATTGTGTCCCAAAAAGAGGAAGTGACTTGCCCAAGGTCACATAGCTCATTAGTGTCAGAGCCAAGACCATTGCCCAAAGCTTAAGTGTTCTTTCAACTACACAACCAACTCCTTCAGCTTTTCAAAAGACCACACAGCTGATTGTTGTGGGTATTTCTCCCACCGTAGCAGGTCATAGCCACTCTCTGCCTTAATAGATAGCTTTTATGAGTTGCTGTAGATTAAAAAATAATCCACCATCTGATGGCCAACCTTTTGGTGATGAGTCTCTTGGAAATTAGACTGATTCTCTAACAATCGACTTGAAGCTTTTTCTGCTTTGTAGAATCTACTTTGTAGGATATAACTTGTGTTATATCAACCTAGTTTCCAAGAGCCCAGGCTTATCTTCACTCCATTGATGAAATATCAGAAGAGGACTTTAGTGCAGGCAGCCACCAATGTCGTTTCCCATTTTCCCTCAGCATGGTCCTTTTGCTCTACTCTATTTAATTTGTTCCCCTTCTCTTGGCACACTGTTTGGTGATTGCCACCTTTAAGATTTCATACATGTCCAGTACCCATGTGGACTACTCTTCCTGCCCTCATTCCTACTTCTTTAGAATTCCACAGCACACCATTTATTCTAAGTTCTGCTTTGACCTCACCTTTTCTAGGAAGTCTTCTCTGATTTACCCCACCCCACTTTAATGACTGCTTTATTCTTCATCTCTTTTAATTCTATTGCCAAGATCTCTGGGGAGCTATTGTTGTCCAGATTCTATCACTGTACAGGAACTTAATTTTAACAAATTTTGTTCAACATGAATACACCATGGTTGGGGGCTGTAATTCTTATGTTTTTTTCTGGGGAGCATTGTAGGTTTGTGGTTTTATTTTTCCTCAAAATTTGTTAGGCTTAATGAACTGTTGTTAATAGGTTGCAAGTTTAATTAATTATTTTGCGTGTGGAGGTGTATGCTTGGACAAGAGTGTGATCTTTTCCCTGCCCTTGGGGCAGAGGATGAAGATTTCTGTTTCCTTCCTCTTTTCTGAGTGACTCTTGAGGCCAGGCAAGTGAAAGGGGAGAAAGGTTATCACTATTTTCCTGTTCTGACTGCTCAGGAGAGGTACACGTTTTGATTAGCACAAAGATTTCGGGTTTGTTTTCCTCATACTTTGCTCAAGGATAGAAAGCTCCCAAGATAGGTGCTGAAATCCAGACAACTAAGAGCGATTGTACCTATTTGCACATCATTGAATATCGGGATTTCTGTCTTTCTTGATTTTTGTTTGCTACCACACAGACACAGCTGTTTTCCATTTGGGAAATGCCAGGCAGTGGCCAGGAGCTGTCCTCAGCTGAAGTTCATTTAGATGAGTAAGGCTTATGTGATTAAATATCACATGCTGGGCTTAAAAGTGTGCTCACCATGTTGAATGTGATAAACTATATATAAATAAGTTTGTTTTTATTCAAGTTCAGACCTTGTTGTTCAAGGACTTTGCACTCTAGTCTGCCCTTTAGATCTTGCTAATACTCCATTGCCAACCTACCTCTCTGTCCTGGAGCATGCTTTCTGCTTTAGGACCCTGGTCGCTTTGTATTTCTTTATTGATACTCTGGAAATTGCCTATCCTGATCCCTTCATCTGATCTCTTGTTTTTGGTCCGTCATTAATAGAGACTTTACCATGGCCTGGTTGGTCTTGCTCTACCAGCATTGTGTCCTGTGACTCTTGACCCAGAGCCATGGAGAAATACGGGTTCATCCCTGGCTGGTTCTGATTCTCTGTGGGGCAGGAGAAATAGATTATATCTGAGCTTAGAAATTTCAAGAAATACAAATAGACCCTCTAAATCATGAGAGTCAGTTGTTAAACATTTACCAACATACCTCTGATGTCAGGCCCTGTCACCAACCATGACTTGGCGCACATGTAGGGTAGGCTAACAAACATTTATAGTTAAACAAAACAAAATAGAACTATGAGGTAAGGTAACTGTTTTAAGGGGTTGGGAGGAACCATAGAATGTAATTCAAAGTCAAACTTTTAGGTTGTCTATTATTAAGGAATTTTACCGTTCACACAGTCTCTTATGTTTGAAACCTGGAGTTTATCTTTGACCCTTCCCTAAACTTATCTCTCATATCCAGTCACTTACCAGATCATGTCTATTTCAATTCAATTTAGTTCATAAAACATTTATTCCACTTCATTTAAATACTAAACACTAAGTACTTACTGTGAGGATCAAATGAGATAATATAAATAAAGCGCTTTAGGTGATTTATCAATGTAGGCTACCACCACCACCATCACTACCATCACTAGTGCCAGTCACTGGGGATATAAAGAAAAAAAAATACAATTTGACTTTGAATTCAATACTATGGGTTTCCTCTCTCCCCAGCAAGAATAGATTTACCTTTCCTCCTAGCTGAATTTTGCTTTGTCTTAACTGCCCTCACATTCTGCTGGAAGGGAGGGACTGGAAAGACACTGAAAAATAAATACAAAGCAACTTGGGGGTGGGGGACAGTGGGGAAGTGTTAACAACTGAGGGAAACCATGAAATATTCCTTATAGGGAGTGGCACCTGAGGGGGGACTGAGTCTTGCTTCTATGATAGTGTTATTATCTATCCCCTCCTCTCTTTTTACTTTTACAACCCTCATTACCTTCTTGCTTGTACTATTGTAATAGCTTCACAGGTTTTCTTTCTTTCTTTCTTTCTTTCTTTCTTTCTTTCTTTTTCTTTCTTTCTTTCTCCTTTTCTCTCTCCCTCTTTTTCTCTCTCCTTTCTCTCTTTCTCTCTCTCCCTTCAATTAATCTATCACATTCAGCTAGGATAGTTTTCTTTATGCACAGGCCTGGCCATGTCACTCTTTTACTAAGGTCCCTTCAATGGTTCCTTACTGCCCACTGGTTAAAGTTCCAACTCCTTTGTTTTTCATTCAAGGCCCTCCACAATCTGCTGTTACCCCAGCTTCATAGTCCTATCTCATACTACTTATCTCTATGTACTTTACGCTTCAATCAAACTTTGCCGTCTATAGATCAAATTCTGTGTTTTGCAGCCTCCAGACCTTTGCTCATGCTATTTCCTACACCTGAGGTTTCCTTTTTCTCCTTTTTTTTTAATCTATTGAATTCTTACCTATCCTTTAAAGCTCAACTCAAATGTCAACTCTTCCCTGATCCTTGAAGTCTTTCTCAACTTCACTGTTGGTAACATTCTTCTTCTTGGGACCTCATATGATGCTGTGTTTTGAATCTTTCTAATGGACTTATTATGTAATAATGGGTACTGTTATCTTTTTTGTTTCTTATTTCCTTAAACTTCATGAGGACAAGGACTAAGTTTATATCTGTCTACACTGCCCCCTTCTCCCAGCCCAATATTCTGCACATGATAGGTTCTTGATAAATGTTTGCTAGTGAATTAATGAATGCATCTGCAGTAGTGGAAATAGCCTGGCCTATGAGTTAGAAGGTCTGGGGTCTGGCTTTATCTTTTCCATAAATTTGTTATGTAGTCTTAGGACAAATGGAATCCTCACACTGGGCTTCAATTCCCCCATCTGTAACTCAAGGTGGTTGGACTAAATGATTTTTTAAAGTTTTTTTTTCCCGGTTCTAGAATTCTATGATTCTATGATGTATGACCTTTCATCAATAAAGATAATCAATTCAATTGCATGACTGGATTTGAGATGGATGGCCACTTGTTAGGAATGTTGTAGGGTTGGAAATCCTCCATTCAGTGGGAGGCTGAACTGGAAGAAACCTGAAACTCTTTCAGATTCTGAGATCTTGTGATGCCATAATTTAGTAAATATTTCCTGAGTACCAGTAAGTGTCCAGCTTTCAGCTAGATGCTGTAGGGACACAAGGAAGAATAAAACATAGCTCCTGCCCTAAGGAGCTCACAGTCTTGTAGGGCAAAGAAAACTCATACATGAAACAAATAATAAGACTGAACGACTCGTTATTTTAATGCCCAAGTGAGCTGTATAGACTAGGAGTCAGCACGCTATAGTGAGCACCAAATCTGGCCACTTGTTGTGGGGCCCCTAGATAAGAAGAGTTTTTACATTTTTAAATACAATAAAACTATTTAAAATGTTAAACCCATTCTTAGTTCTCTGGCTGTACATAAGCAGGCAGCAGGCTGGATTTAGTTGTTGGGCCATAGTTTGCAGACTCTTAGTGACTACAAGCATACTTAGGAAAAGAGAGATTGCTGTGGGATGGAAGGTGTCATAAGGGAGGTGGGATACACAGGGCCTTGAAGGATGGGTAAAAATGGGACAGGTAGAGAAAGCATGGGGAGGCCATGCCATACTTACTAAAAAGTAATCTGAGGCCATTTGGGTTGAAAAGGGTATGACAACTCACTTCCTTAATGAGAGAGATTGGAGGAAGGGATGAGCCCCCTCCCCCCATGTTAAAATAAGGTATTCCCTTTATTTAGCCCAAAGAGAGTAGGGGAAGCCTTTGATATGCTCTCATTTTCAGGTACAGACATGATAACTTAGAGCCCTCCTTTATACCTGCTCAAAACCCAGTGTTCTAAAAACTCATTCTCTATAGCCTTGACATTCCAGCTTTTTTCCTGGCAACAATCTCATTAAAGCCAATGGAAACAGCTTTTTGAATTCTGCACGTTCACAGATTTGATGCATGCTTTCAAAAGTGTTAGAGAGAATGATGAAATGTAGCTTTCAAGCCTTGTGGAGTAGAAGCCACATTTCTATAAGTGAGACTATTTCTGTGCTCAGAAATACCAGGAGATGGGGGAAGCGTGTGTGTGTGTGTGTGTGTGTGTGTGTGTGTGTGTGTGTTTGTGTGTGTGTGTGTGGGGGGGGTTATGGAGAGAGGATAGGCATCAGGATTAGAGTTAGCCCATGTTGTTAGGGTAAGGGCATGCACTCTGCTTGGTTCATCTCTGAGAGGGATTGTCAGGCTATTCATGGCCAGGCTATTTTCTGAGGAGTTTAATTTATTCACAAGGTTCCTAGACCATACATTATCTTTGACTTTTCCTTCTTCCTTAGCTGTCATAGTCAGTCAATTACCAAGTCCTATCAATTCTGCTTCAAAGCTACCCCTTCCACCTAAATCCACATTCCTTTACCCAGGATCAACACCCTTTAACAAGGGTGCCATATGTTTGGATTATTGCAACAGCAGCCTTTTTTCTCCCAGTCTCTTTATTCTCTCCTTCCAAACCATTCTTCATACTACTGCACACATTTATTCATGCTATCCTTCTCAAAACAAGTCTAGTCCTCATTCCTCTTTCTAAAGCCTAATTGAAATGCTTCCTCCTCTAGGAAATCTTTCTTGATACTTTTGGCCAGTAATGACCTTCCCCTCTTCAGTACTCACATAATTCTTAGCTTATACTTCTTTTATTACTTTATTTTGCATTATTATTATCTGTCTAGGACCTCCCTTCCCCTTGCCTACTTCCATTTGGACTGTTAAATTTCATGAAAATAGGGACCAGACACCAATAGGGACCATTATCTAAACTTGACATCTTTGCCATCTCCAAGCACAAAACTCTGTCCACTCTGTTGAATAAGTGTTTGTTTCTGAATTTTGAATTTAAACCTATAACTCAATAGTTACAATTTTTCCCCAGGCTGCCACAGCCATAAATTTCACCTAATCCCAGACTTCAGCACCTACATTTTAGTCAGGCTCCTGGTTTTTTTTTTTTTTTTTTTTTAAATGTTCTACTTCTTTTTTTTAATTATTTATTTTAAACATTCATTTTTTTCTAAAAAAAAAAATGTTGAGTTCTGAATTCTCTCCTTTCCCATCCCTCCCCTATTCATTGTGAGGCAAGAAATGTGATATCAATTACATATGTAAAAACACACAAAACATATTTCCATATTAGCCATGTTACAAAAAAAAAAAAACAAGAGCAATAAAGACATATTAAAAAAATAGCTTCAATCTGCATTCAGACTCAATCAGTTCTTTCTCTGGAGGTGGATAGCATTTTTCATCACATCCCCTTCAACATTTGTCATTTTCTTTTTTTGTCACATTAGCCAGTCTCATAGGTTTGAAGTGATATCTCAGAGTTGTTTTAATTTGCATTTCCCTAATCGATAATGATTTAGAATATTTTCCCATATGACCATAGATAACTTTGATTTCTTCATCCAAAAACTATCTGTTCATGTCCTTAGACAATTTATCGATTGGGGAATGACTCAGGTTCTTATAAATTTGACTTAGTTCTCTATATATTTGAGAAATGAGGCCTTAATCAAAGAAACTTGCTATAAATTTTCCCTCCAATTTCCTATTTTCCTTCTAATCTTGGCTATATTGGTTTTATTTGTGCAAACCCTTTTAATTTTTTATATAAATAAAATTTTTATTTTGTTTTCAAATTTTAATTTAAAAATTTTAAATTTAATGTAATCAAAATAATCAATACTACATCATGTAATTTTTCTATCTCTTGTTCAGTCATAAATTCTTCCCTTATCCATAGATCTGAGAGGTAAAATTTTCTGTGTTCCCTTAATTTGCTTATGATATCATTATTATTATTTTTTGGTGAGTCAATCAGGACTAAGTGACTTGCCCAGGGTCACATAGCTAGAAAGTGTCAAGTGTCTGAGGACAGATATGAACTCAGGTCCTCCTGACTCCAAGGCCAGTGCTCTATCCACTGCACCACCTAGCTGCCACCTAGCTACCCTCTACGATATCATTCTTTATGTGTATATCATATACCCATTTTGACTTTATCTTGGTATATGATGTGAGATGTTGGTCTCTACACAGTTTTTGTTAGTTTTCCAGTTCTCTAGTAGTTTTGGCCAAATAGTGAGTTTTTGTCCCAAAAAGCTTGGGCCTTTGGGTTTATCAAACACTAGATTACTATGGTCATTTACCCAATATATTTCACTGATCCATCACTCATACTCTACTCCCTTTTTTTTTCTTTTGCAAGGCAATGGGGTTAAGTGACTTGCCCAGGGTCACACAGCTAGTAAGTGTTATGTGTCTGAGGCCGGATTTCATGTTCTACTTCTTAGAAACATTTTCATTCTGAGCTGATCTCAAAAAAATGGCTGTGCCTTTGAAGGGATCGTGAGATGAAAATACTGTATGGGGTTCCAGTTAGCGGTAGAGAAAGTGTGGGCTGGCTTATGTCCCTAGCACTCATGAGTGTTGTGATGCGAAGCCCACCTTCAAGATAGTGCTCAATGACATGTTTTTCTTCCTTTTCAATAGAAGATACTATTTCTGCAGCTTTGCTGTCAGCTCTCTTATTGCCGTCGGGCATATCTCAGACAATGCAGACAGGGCCAGCTCCTCATAGAGGGCTGTGATGGGGTGAGGGTTCCCAACAGAACCTGAACTTGTGGGTCCTGAAAAATATGTATATAAGGAGGATTCTTTTTTCACACTCAGAGATGTAAGGGAGCCCAAGGAGTATGGAGTCCATCCCTTCTTCCTTCATTTTCCAGATGAAAGCACTGAGGGGTTGTGACTTGCTCAAGGTCACTTAGATTGTAGGAGGGTGAAGACCAAATTTAAATTGGTCTTCTGATTCTAAAACGAGCTCTCTTTCTTCCATACTGACTTTACTCTCACCTTACTTTTCTTTCTTTCTTTCTTAATATTTTAATGATATCTTTTGTTGTTATGTCACTTTTATTTCTAAATATATTCTTCTCTGTTCTGATACCTAGCAAACTAATCCTTGTATAAAAAAAAAGAAGAAAAAAAGTGCTTCAGCAAAACTAGACAACACAACTAACTCTGATCATATATTTGTAACCCATAATCCTGCACTTGTGCAAAGAAAAGAGGGAATGATACTCCCCCACCCTCCACCTTTGCCTTTGTAGAAAACTTTTATGCTTTTTAGTTGAGCAATTCTGGGTTAAAAAGAGAAGAAAAAAAGTTATTTCTTTATTTTCTTGTGTGCAGCCCACAATTAAATGGGAATGGGCAGGGAGAAAGCTTCTTTGTTACGATTTTCCAGAAGGTGCTGGTTTGATTTGTCCATCTCTGCTCGTCTTGAAAAGCTTTTTAAGATGATCCTGCCAGGTTTATTGTCAGTGAGACAGTTTATTACAACAAAACAAAAGATACTCCTTCATTCAGAAGAAAAAGTGTTTAAAAGCACAACGGACCCAGTACGAAAAGATATTACCTCCTGCTCACAATTCATTCTTGCCAGCCTCCTTAAAGAGAAGTCACCTCAATGAGAGAAGACAGGATGCAATGACCATGCTCCCTCCCCACTGCAACAAAAAAATGATAATGTGATTATTAGTGCCCTGAGATCCCAGCAAGCCCCTGGAGGGGAGATAGAAGACAAAGTGACCAACCTAAGGGGGTGAGTCACTTCCAAAAGGTACGTCAGGAAGAACTATGGACCTGGAGTCAGGATACCTTTATTCTAGTCCTGATTCTGGTCCCAATGCGCTATCCCTTCCCCTTTGAGACCTCAGTTTCCTTGCCTGAAATAGGAGGGATTGGACTAAAATGATTTCTAAAGTCTCTTCCAGCTCTAATATTCAAAGAATTTAAGTTTCTCAGGGATAGACTTTTAGGAAGATAAATTTAGAACTGGGAGTGACTTTGAAGTCCAACCTCCCTCCTAGTGATTTGCCCTGGGGAACATAGGTAGTAAGTGGAAAAGCAAGGATTTGAACCAGAGTCCTCCAACTCTACATTTCGAGTGTTTCCTACCATGTCAGGCTATCTCTACCCCTCCTCTGGTTTAATGTTCACTTCTTCAGGCATACCCAATGAGCCACAGGGTGACTTGGACTTGCTTTTACATACTACCATTACATTTTTGGCCTCCATTTATTGGCTTTCGTTTTCAGCTAGACAGTTTCTCCCTGATCTCTGGACCCTATTGCTTGTATTTTTTCTTTGCTGGGAAAGAGTTATCATGGATTGGCTCTGCCCCCTTTAGGAGATGGCAGGAGTGCAGGGAAGAAATGCTGGCAGTGACTCTTTTTCTTTTTTTTTTGACTGAAATGGAAAACATTTTATTTGTAGTCTTTTGTATTTACAATGTACATTTTCATCTAAATTACTCATAATACAAAGGCAGTAAGCATCTGACAAGGCAAATGATAGGATTTTTCATCATTTCAATCAGATATCATTGGAGAAACTGGGCAGAGAGACCTAGATCTTTGTTGTAATCAGTGGGAAGCATAAGAGTGATGAAATCTTGGGAAGCTGCTTTGGACACACTGAACCCCAGTGATAGTTTCTGGGTAAAAGTAAAATATATTATCTTCATTCATCATCATATTTCTTTCCTTGGAGCTAAAGGAATTTATATTTGAAGAAAAAAATTTCTAAGTTTGTTGCCAACCTGCAGGAAGGATTTGATGGATAGGAAGGGAGCTTTTGGTTTTTTGCAACCTGATTTCCATTTCCTTAGGTTTATCACTGCCGTGGGGTTTGCTTTCTTTTGGGGCCATGCATTCAGAGTTTGTAGAAAGAAAAAGAAGAAGAAAAATAGTGCTATGTCCCTACCAAACAGTAAATTTCCTATTTTATGAATAGCCTTTGTACCAGGTACAATGATTGATTTACTGTTTCCTGACATAAAACCCATCTATAAAGTGTGCAAAAAATATTTTACAGGACCCTCACTCTGCTATGAAATAATTGTGCTCACTTCTGATGGGCTGCCTTGGGGCAAGTTTCATACTCCTCATTAAAAAAGACTGTCATTGTTATTCCTGCAGAACAGGGTAAAAAGGGCCAAATTGCGAGATTATAGCAGTGACTCTCAAACAAGCAACAATCCTTTGGATTTTTCAAGTGCAAAATTCTCAGTGGAGGGTCTTGGCCTGATCAATATTGGGAGGTTCTGTGAGTAACTTCCACACATTTCAGAGTACTTGGACTACGGAAGAGCTCATCATGAAAAGAACATTTTTTAGAGACTTTTTTTTCCCATCAGCATCTGTCTGATAGGAGCCGTATACAACAGACCAAGAGTTACTCAGGCAGCCAAAAAGCTTGACTTCACTATTTGGATGTATCCCCTCATTTCCTGCTTTCCTTCTAATTTTGATTTCGTTGGTTTTGTTTGTGCAAACCTTTTTAAATTTAATATAATCAAAATAATCAATACTAAATTCTTTAATGTTCTCTATCTGTTGTTTGGTCATAAAATTCTTTCCTTATCCAGAGCTCTGACAGGTAAATTTTTCCATGTTCCCGTAATTTGCTTATGATATCATTCTTTATGTGTATGTCATATGCCCATTTTGGTTTTATCTTTGTATGCAGTATGAGATATTGATCTAGTTTTTGTCAAACTGTTTTCCAGTTTTTCCAGCAGTTTTTGTCAAATAGTGAGTATAGATTAAAATTCCCCCATGCATTCTCATTCCATGTGATTCTTGACCATGGCATATCATAAATCCTGCTTGGAGGGTACAACCAACACACTAGTTCTTTGAGTAGAGGGTATTAAGAATCTGTGAAGTACTAGAGATATATTAAGCCTTTCCTTAGAATTAATGCTCCCCTTCCTCAATTCTGCCTCTTGGGATCATCAACTTCTTTCCAGACTCAAGGGCCAAAGTGCTACCTTTCACAGGAGATCTTTCTTGGAGAACTCTGTACCTCTCCCCTCCCCCTGCTAGCTGTGAATGCCTTCTATCAGGATCTGCATGCTAAGACCACACCTGTCTTTTTACTATAAGGAGACACCCCATTTTCCAGAGAGTTTGGCATAACAACAATCCTTTGCACTCACCCTCTCGATGAACTCTGCCCCAGCAAAACTCCCAGAATTGTTTTCCACCAGCCCCGGGTGGTCCCTGAGTTCAGATGAACACCTGCAGGAACCATGATCTGGTCATGAAACTCTGCTATGAATCAAACTTGTCTCATTGTTGCTGTTATCCCTCCTTGTCATGGCTACAGCCACAATGTAGCTACTGCTCTATGTATCCTCCTAGAGGAGCCCCTGGCACATGTGTCTAATTTCCTTCCCCCAACTGAATAAAGAAAGCTTTTTGCTTATGACCACTGTTATTTTTATTTTTTATTTTGTTTTTATTTTATTTCTTAGAGTTAACAGTGGTTGTGATAACCTGTTCTTTGATATTTTTCAGAGCTAGCTGTGGTTGTGATAACTTCTGTGAGCTCTCTGTATTTTATTTTTCAGAGTTAGCAGCAGTTGCATAACCTTTGTGACTCTTTGGCCGTTTATTTTCAGAGTTGACACTTCCCATCCAAGGTTACCTTGTGCCTGCCTTGTATATGTCATATATGTGCCATATGTTAGAATGTAAGCTCCTTGAAGGCAAGGACTTTCACTTTTGTCAAGTCAGGAAGCTTTTGTCAAGCATTTACTGTGTGCCAGCCACTGTGCTAAGCTCTGGGGATGCAAATATAGGCAAAAAGAAAGACTGTTTATATTAAAATGGGGGAGGACAACACATAAAAAAAGAGCCAAAACACTGGGAAGGTACACATGCAAGGGCAAGGGCACGGTGGTGAAGTCTAAGGAATGAGAGAAGGGGGCTGCAGGGGCCGAGGGAGAAGCCAACCAGAGCATGGTGGACCACCCGGGGCTGGTGGAAAACAATTCTGGGATTTTTGCTGGGGCAGAGTTCATCGAGAGGGTGAGTACAAAGGATTGTTGTTATGCCAAACTCTCTGGAAAATGGGGTGTCTCCTTATAGTAAAAAGAGAGGTGTGGTCTTAGCATGCAGATCCTGATAGAAGGCATTCACAGCTAGTAGGGGGGAGGGGAGAGGTACAGAGTTCTCCAAGAAAGATCTCCTGCAAAAGGTGGCACTTTGGCCCTTGAGTCTGGAAAGAAGTTGATGATCCCAAGAGACAGAATTGAGGAAGGGGAGCATTATGGTGGCAGAGAGTGAAGCACAGTTTGTCTGGGCCCTCTGTCAGAATGAAGGTTCCATGAAGAACTCACCAATGAGAGAAGGGGGCTGAAAGGGCATATTATAGTGCCTGGTATATTAACAAATGCTCACTGGTCATTTTTCAACTCTTCTGGAACGGGGCACCCCTTCTTAGCACTGAAGCCTTTGATTCATTTCTAAAGGAACATGGAATCACAGAATACTAGAGCTGGAAGTACCTTAGGGGTCATCTAGTACAACTTCATTTCATAGATGAGGAAACTGAGCCCTAGGGAAAGGAAGTGATTTGCCTAAGTATTCCCAACTAGTCAGGGGCAGGGCCAGAATTTAAACTCAGGTCCTCTAGTTCCAAATCCAGTGTTCTTTTTACTATGTCATATTTCCTACATTGGCTGAAATCTCAAATCCCACGATCAAATTGTCCAAGGCCCAGGGATGAGAGTCATGGAATTTTTAAGTCAAAATAGACCTTAGAGATCATCTAGTCTCCCATTAATGGTCAGCTCTAGGAGGTGGTTCGAAGCAAATCTTGATCATTAGGACACAATTCATGATGAGATGCTTTCATATTCAAACTGTTTTATGCTCATTAATTGATCTATCCACACAGAATAGCCTTTGCACATTAGCTTAATTATCAACATGATGTCCAGGAAACCTCAGACAGATGCCTGACACTGATGAGATGCTTTACTGACATGTTCTTTTGGAGAAAAGAAGTTTTCATCCCCCAAGCAGGATGCCAGAGCCTCTCAACTGCCCAAAAAGCTGTTTGTTACAATGACTTCCATGATTTCCATCTCAAACAGAGCTCTTACCATTACCTGGGAGGGTTACTTTGGATTTTTTTTGCTTAAACACACACACACACACACACACACACACACACAGAGCTAGTATCAGT
>NW_020948146.1:0-15062 GCF_900497805.2 Vombatus ursinus | reverse complement strand
CTTTCTTTCTTTCTTTCTTTCTTTCTTTCTTTCTTTCTTTCTTTCTTAACTTCTAAAGAATGCAGGTTTTAGAAACCATGTCAAAGCTCACATTTGAGTGGTCATGAAGTCACTATAGATCAGGGAATTTTAGAAACAAGTCTTAGCCAGCACCTAAAATATTCCCTCCTCCCTCTTTCCCACAAATTGCTTTTCAGTCCACAGGCTCAGCTGACCTGAGCCAATGGCATCTTTGATCTTGGAAAGAGGAAAGCCATCAAAATTGAGAGGAAGTCACAGCAGCTCAGAGTTGGAAAAGATCTTAGAGGTCTAACTTTCTACCCTGGGCAGGAATTCTCTCTATAGCATCTTTGACTGGTGTAGGGATTTTCAACATTGTCCAATCTGCAAGAACTCCCCTCCCCCCAAATGAGGCAGAACTCTGTTCTATGCCCCTCTCTAATGAAGTGGATTTCAGATCTTCCTCATGATCTGAGATGCCCACTTTCTCCAGGGTCTTAATTTTATAGTACTTGGTACCTGGATGACACAGGTGGTGCAGGCCAAAAATACAGAGTCTGATTGGTGGCTAGACCTTTCCCTTACTCCTCCAGAAGGAGCTGCACAAAATACAGAATCCTATTGGCTGACAAATGGGCTAGTTGAACAGACCTTAACAGACCTATCTTGACCTTCCAGGAGATCTTACCAAAGCTGATGAGTAGACTCAGGGGGTTGGGCTGATGAAAGGATGTCAAAATCTGCATGGGCCAATGTATGGGAGAAGAGCAGGCTGCAGTCTGGCAAAGTGGGTCACTCATTGGCTATGTGCTCATGGTCATCTCTCCATATTGGGCAGTAGAGGAATGACAAGGGATGAAGGAGCAACAGAAATAGCTGGGGAACTTCCCATGTAATTGAGTTACCTCTGTCATGCTGGATTTGGTCACTATAACAAGGAAAAACCAGGGTAGAGGTCCTAGTTAGCTTCCTATGATTAAGCAAGTAAACTTACAATCTTTGCTTCACAGCTTTGAGGATTACTACTAAAATTTATAACCACTATCCTTATGGAATCATGTCAATCTGATTATAATACCAACTGGAATAAAATAGGGGTCCTATTAATCATTTATCACACTGGTAGCCATCTATTTTCTGTTTAAATACTTTTGAGTACTAGCAAACTCCACAGAAGCCACCAGATAGCTCTAGCTACAAGAAGGTGCTTCCTCATATTAAACCAAAATCAGCCTCTTTGTAACTTCCACCCATGGCTTCTAATTCTACCCTCAGGAACCACATGGAGAAAGTTTGCTTCCTATTTTCTGGCACAGCCCTTTAGGAACTTGATGAGATTGATTAGGTCTTACTTCTTCCCCACTCCATCAAGCTTTCTATTTGCCAAGTTTAATACCCAAGTTCTATCTATCTTTTCTCATATGATTTCCAGACCTCTCACCACTATGACCATCTTCCTTTGGCTGTGCTGCTGTTTATCAATGTCTTCCAAAGTGTGGCCCCCAGCACTGAATAATACTACCACTTATGGTTATATCATAGGAAGTGGAGTAGGGCAAATTGGGGAGATATTTTGGATAAGGGAGCCTTCTTGGTATCTCTCTCATCCCTCATCTCATGTGGTGGCCATATATTCTGCCTATAGTCAAGGCTAGCCCTGACACCTTCATTTAAGAGGAATGACTCAAGTTTGAAAAGAAGGGTATGAATATCCTTTCTCTTTTCATTCCTATCTTTTTCTGTCTCCTGTTCATTTGTTCTCAGTGAATTTATAAACATCTCCCTGTGGCATTATTCCTTTCATGAATTCAGCCTGTAACATGGTTTCCATGGCATCCTAATCAAAATTGGAATTCAAATCATAATGGGGGGGGAGGGTTGACAAGGGAACAAAGTTAAGTGAGGGAGGGAGAACTTGTATTTTCTACACAGCAAATTAATGCTTTGGTGTCTCATACATCTGGAACTTCATGGCTTTTTAAAAAGATGCATTTTAAAATGTATAGGATCATCTCCAAGCTTCACATATTGCTTAGCAACAATCCAATAGACCCTTCACAAACATGCCGATAAAATAGTATGTTCTCTCTCCCCCTGCCTACCATGAGTAAGAAGTTCTCAAACTCAGAAAACTTCCAAAGAAGAGTCAATATGACTGAAGGCAAGCTGGACCCCCAAATTAGAAAATTTTAGCAGTTCAGAGCTGAGGGGGTCTTAGAGATCATCTAGCCCAATCTTTCATTTGACAGAGGAGGAAATTGTGTCCCAAAAAGAGGAAGTGACTTGCCCAAGGTCACATAGCTCATTAGTGTCAGAGCCAAGACCATTGCCCAAAGCTTAAGTGTTCTTTCAACTACACAACCAACTCCTTCAGCTTTTCAAAAGACCACACAGCTGATTGTTGTGGGTATTTCTCCCACCGTAGCAGGTCATAGCCACTCTCTGCCTTAATAGATAGCTTTTATGAGTTGCTGTAGATTAAAAAATAATCCACCATCTGATGGCCAACCTTTTGGTGATGAGTCTCTTGGAAATTAGACTGATTCTCTAACAATCGACTTGAAGCTTTTTCTGCTTTGTAGAATCTACTTTGTAGGATATAACTTGTGTTATATCAACCTAGTTTCCAAGAGCCCAGGCTTATCTTCACTCCATTGATGAAATATCAGAAGAGGACTTTAGTGCAGGCAGCCACCAATGTCGTTTCCCATTTTCCCTCAGCATGGTCCTTTTGCTCTACTCTATTTAATTTGTTCCCCTTCTCTTGGCACACTGTTTGGTGATTGCCACCTTTAAGATTTCATACATGTCCAGTACCCATGTGGACTACTCTTCCTGCCCTCATTCCTACTTCTTTAGAATTCCACAGCACACCATTTATTCTAAGTTCTGCTTTGACCTCACCTTTTCTAGGAAGTCTTCTCTGATTTACCCCACCCCACTTTAATGACTGCTTTATTCTTCATCTCTTTTAATTCTATTGCCAAGATCTCTGGGGAGCTATTGTTGTCCAGATTCTATCACTGTACAGGAACTTAATTTTAACAAATTTTGTTCAACATGAATACACCATGGTTGGGGGCTGTAATTCTTATGTTTTTTTCTGGGGAGCATTGTAGGTTTGTGGTTTTATTTTTCCTCAAAATTTGTTAGGCTTAATGAACTGTTGTTAATAGGTTGCAAGTTTAATTAATTATTTTGCGTGTGGAGGTGTATGCTTGGACAAGAGTGTGATCTTTTCCCTGCCCTTGGGGCAGAGGATGAAGATTTCTGTTTCCTTCCTCTTTTCTGAGTGACTCTTGAGGCCAGGCAAGTGAAAGGGGAGAAAGGTTATCACTATTTTCCTGTTCTGACTGCTCAGGAGAGGTACACGTTTTGATTAGCACAAAGATTTCGGGTTTGTTTTCCTCATACTTTGCTCAAGGATAGAAAGCTCCCAAGATAGGTGCTGAAATCCAGACAACTAAGAGCGATTGTACCTATTTGCACATCATTGAATATCGGGATTTCTGTCTTTCTTGATTTTTGTTTGCTACCACACAGACACAGCTGTTTTCCATTTGGGAAATGCCAGGCAGTGGCCAGGAGCTGTCCTCAGCTGAAGTTCATTTAGATGAGTAAGGCTTATGTGATTAAATATCACATGCTGGGCTTAAAAGTGTGCTCACCATGTTGAATGTGATAAACTATATATAAATAAGTTTGTTTTTATTCAAGTTCAGACCTTGTTGTTCAAGGACTTTGCACTCTAGTCTGCCCTTTAGATCTTGCTAATACTCCATTGCCAACCTACCTCTCTGTCCTGGAGCATGCTTTCTGCTTTAGGACCCTGGTCGCTTTGTATTTCTTTATTGATACTCTGGAAATTGCCTATCCTGATCCCTTCATCTGATCTCTTGTTTTTGGTCCGTCATTAATAGAGACTTTACCATGGCCTGGTTGGTCTTGCTCTACCAGCATTGTGTCCTGTGACTCTTGACCCAGAGCCATGGAGAAATACGGGTTCATCCCTGGCTGGTTCTGATTCTCTGTGGGGCAGGAGAAATAGATTATATCTGAGCTTAGAAATTTCAAGAAATACAAATAGACCCTCTAAATCATGAGAGTCAGTTGTTAAACATTTACCAACATACCTCTGATGTCAGGCCCTGTCACCAACCATGACTTGGCGCACATGTAGGGTAGGCTAACAAACATTTATAGTTAAACAAAACAAAATAGAACTATGAGGTAAGGTAACTGTTTTAAGGGGTTGGGAGGAACCATAGAATGTAATTCAAAGTCAAACTTTTAGGTTGTCTATTATTAAGGAATTTTACCGTTCACACAGTCTCTTATGTTTGAAACCTGGAGTTTATCTTTGACCCTTCCCTAAACTTATCTCTCATATCCAGTCACTTACCAGATCATGTCTATTTCAATTCAATTTAGTTCATAAAACATTTATTCCACTTCATTTAAATACTAAACACTAAGTACTTACTGTGAGGATCAAATGAGATAATATAAATAAAGCGCTTTAGGTGATTTATCAATGTAGGCTACCACCACCACCATCACTACCATCACTAGTGCCAGTCACTGGGGATATAAAGAAAAAAAAATACAATTTGACTTTGAATTCAATACTATGGGTTTCCTCTCTCCCCAGCAAGAATAGATTTACCTTTCCTCCTAGCTGAATTTTGCTTTGTCTTAACTGCCCTCACATTCTGCTGGAAGGGAGGGACTGGAAAGACACTGAAAAATAAATACAAAGCAACTTGGGGGTGGGGGACAGTGGGGAAGTGTTAACAACTGAGGGAAACCATGAAATATTCCTTATAGGGAGTGGCACCTGAGGGGGGACTGAGTCTTGCTTCTATGATAGTGTTATTATCTATCCCCTCCTCTCTTTTTACTTTTACAACCCTCATTACCTTCTTGCTTGTACTATTGTAATAGCTTCACAGGTTTTCTTTCTTTCTTTCTTTCTTTCTTTCTTTCTTTTTCTTTCTTTCTTTCTCCTTTTCTCTCTCCCTCTTTTTCTCTCTCCTTTCTCTCTTTCTCTCTCTCCCTTCAATTAATCTATCACATTCAGCTAGGATAGTTTTCTTTATGCACAGGCCTGGCCATGTCACTCTTTTACTAAGGTCCCTTCAATGGTTCCTTACTGCCCACTGGTTAAAGTTCCAACTCCTTTGTTTTTCATTCAAGGCCCTCCACAATCTGCTGTTACCCCAGCTTCATAGTCCTATCTCATACTACTTATCTCTATGTACTTTACGCTTCAATCAAACTTTGCCGTCTATAGATCAAATTCTGTGTTTTGCAGCCTCCAGACCTTTGCTCATGCTATTTCCTACACCTGAGGTTTCCTTTTTCTCCTTTTTTTTTAATCTATTGAATTCTTACCTATCCTTTAAAGCTCAACTCAAATGTCAACTCTTCCCTGATCCTTGAAGTCTTTCTCAACTTCACTGTTGGTAACATTCTTCTTCTTGGGACCTCATATGATGCTGTGTTTTGAATCTTTCTAATGGACTTATTATGTAATAATGGGTACTGTTATCTTTTTTGTTTCTTATTTCCTTAAACTTCATGAGGACAAGGACTAAGTTTATATCTGTCTACACTGCCCCCTTCTCCCAGCCCAATATTCTGCACATGATAGGTTCTTGATAAATGTTTGCTAGTGAATTAATGAATGCATCTGCAGTAGTGGAAATAGCCTGGCCTATGAGTTAGAAGGTCTGGGGTCTGGCTTTATCTTTTCCATAAATTTGTTATGTAGTCTTAGGACAAATGGAATCCTCACACTGGGCTTCAATTCCCCCATCTGTAACTCAAGGTGGTTGGACTAAATGATTTTTTAAAGTTTTTTTTTCCCGGTTCTAGAATTCTATGATTCTATGATGTATGACCTTTCATCAATAAAGATAATCAATTCAATTGCATGACTGGATTTGAGATGGATGGCCACTTGTTAGGAATGTTGTAGGGTTGGAAATCCTCCATTCAGTGGGAGGCTGAACTGGAAGAAACCTGAAACTCTTTCAGATTCTGAGATCTTGTGATGCCATAATTTAGTAAATATTTCCTGAGTACCAGTAAGTGTCCAGCTTTCAGCTAGATGCTGTAGGGACACAAGGAAGAATAAAACATAGCTCCTGCCCTAAGGAGCTCACAGTCTTGTAGGGCAAAGAAAACTCATACATGAAACAAATAATAAGACTGAACGACTCGTTATTTTAATGCCCAAGTGAGCTGTATAGACTAGGAGTCAGCACGCTATAGTGAGCACCAAATCTGGCCACTTGTTGTGGGGCCCCTAGATAAGAAGAGTTTTTACATTTTTAAATACAATAAAACTATTTAAAATGTTAAACCCATTCTTAGTTCTCTGGCTGTACATAAGCAGGCAGCAGGCTGGATTTAGTTGTTGGGCCATAGTTTGCAGACTCTTAGTGACTACAAGCATACTTAGGAAAAGAGAGATTGCTGTGGGATGGAAGGTGTCATAAGGGAGGTGGGATACACAGGGCCTTGAAGGATGGGTAAAAATGGGACAGGTAGAGAAAGCATGGGGAGGCCATGCCATACTTACTAAAAAGTAATCTGAGGCCATTTGGGTTGAAAAGGGTATGACAACTCACTTCCTTAATGAGAGAGATTGGAGGAAGGGATGAGCCCCCTCCCCCCATGTTAAAATAAGGTATTCCCTTTATTTAGCCCAAAGAGAGTAGGGGAAGCCTTTGATATGCTCTCATTTTCAGGTACAGACATGATAACTTAGAGCCCTCCTTTATACCTGCTCAAAACCCAGTGTTCTAGAAACTCATTCTCTATAGCCTTGACATTCCAGCTTTTTTCCTGGCAACAATCTCATTAAAGCCAATGGAAACAGCTTTTTGAATTCTGCACGTTCACAGATTTGATGCATGCTTTCAAAAGTGTTAGAGAGAATGATGAAATGTAGCTTTCAAGCCTTGTGGAGTAGAAGCCACATTTCTATAAGTGAGACTATTTCTGTGCTCAGAAATACCAGGAGATGGGGGAAGCGTGTGTGTGTGTGTGTGTGTGTGTGTGTGTGTGTGTGTGTTTGTGTGTGTGTGTGTGGGGGGGGTTATGGAGAGAGGATAGGCATCAGGATTAGAGTTAGCCCATGTTGTTAGGGTAAGGGCATGCACTCTGCTTGGTTCATCTCTGAGAGGGATTGTCAGGCTATTCATGGCCAGGCTATTTTCTGAGGAGTTTAATTTATTCACAAGGTTCCTAGACCATACATTATCTTTGACTTTTCCTTCTTCCTTAGCTGTCATAGTCAGTCAATTACCAAGTCCTATCAATTCTGCTTCAAAGCTACCCCTTCCACCTAAATCCACATTCCTTTACCCAGGATCAACACCCTTTAACAAGGGTGCCATATGTTTGGATTATTGCAACAGCAGCCTTTTTTCTCCCAGTCTCTTTATTCTCTCCTTCCAAACCATTCTTCATACTACTGCACACATTTATTCATGCTATCCTTCTCAAAACAAGTCTAGTCCTCATTCCTCTTTCTAAAGCCTAATTGAAATGCTTCCTCCTCTAGGAAATCTTTCTTGATACTTTTGGCCAGTAATGACCTTCCCCTCTTCAGTACTCACATAATTCTTAGCTTATACTTCTTTTATTACTTTATTTTGCATTATTATTATCTGTCTAGGACCTCCCTTCCCCTTGCCTACTTCCATTTGGACTGTTAAATTTCATGAAAATAGGGACCAGACACCAATAGGGACCATTATCTAAACTTGACATCTTTGCCATCTCCAAGCACAAAACTCTGTCCACTCTGTTGAATAAGTGTTTGTTTCTGAATTTTGAATTTAAACCTATAACTCAATAGTTACAATTTTTCCCCAGGCTGCCACAGCCATAAATTTCACCTAATCCCAGACTTCAGCACCTACATTTTAGTCAGGCTCCTGGTTTTTTTTTTTTTTTTTTTTTAAATGTTCTACTTCTTTTTTTTAATTATTTATTTTAAACATTCATTTTTTTCTAAAAAAAAAAATGTTGAGTTCTGAATTCTCTCCTTTCCCATCCCTCCCCTATTCATTGTGAGGCAAGAAATGTGATATCAATTACATATGTAAAAACACACAAAACATATTTCCATATTAGCCATGTTACAAAAAAAAAAAAACAAGAGCAATAAAGACATATTAAAAAAATAGCTTCAATCTGCATTCAGACTCAATCAGTTCTTTCTCTGGAGGTGGATAGCATTTTTCATCACATCCCCTTCAACATTTGTCATTTTCTTTTTTTGTCACATTAGCCAGTCTCATAGGTTTGAAGTGATATCTCAGAGTTGTTTTAATTTGCATTTCCCTAATCGATAATGATTTAGAATATTTTCCCATATGACCATAGATAACTTTGATTTCTTCATCCAAAAACTATCTGTTCATGTCCTTAGACAATTTATCGATTGGGGAATGACTCAGGTTCTTATAAATTTGACTTAGTTCTCTATATATTTGAGAAATGAGGCCTTAATCAAAGAAACTTGCTATAAATTTTCCCTCCAATTTCCTATTTTCCTTCTAATCTTGGCTATATTGGTTTTATTTGTGCAAACCCTTTTAATTTTTTATATAAATAAAATTTTTATTTTGTTTTCAAATTTTAATTTAAAAATTTTAAATTTAATGTAATCAAAATAATCAATACTACATCATGTAATTTTTCTATCTCTTGTTCAGTCATAAATTCTTCCCTTATCCATAGATCTGAGAGGTAAAATTTTCTGTGTTCCCTTAATTTGCTTATGATATCATTATTATTATTTTTTGGTGAGTCAATCAGGACTAAGTGACTTGCCCAGGGTCACATAGCTAGAAAGTGTCAAGTGTCTGAGGACAGATATGAACTCAGGTCCTCCTGACTCCAAGGCCAGTGCTCTATCCACTGCACCACCTAGCTGCCACCTAGCTACCCTCTACGATATCATTCTTTATGTGTATATCATATACCCATTTTGACTTTATCTTGGTATATGATGTGAGATGTTGGTCTCTACACAGTTTTTGTTAGTTTTCCAGTTCTCTAGTAGTTTTGGCCAAATAGTGAGTTTTTGTCCCAAAAAGCTTGGGCCTTTGGGTTTATCAAACACTAGATTACTATGGTCATTTACCCAATATATTTCACTGATCCATCACTCATACTCTACTCCCTTTTTTTTTCTTTTGCAAGGCAATGGGGTTAAGTGACTTGCCCAGGGTCACACAGCTAGTAAGTGTTATGTGTCTGAGGCCGGATTTCATGTTCTACTTCTTAGAAACATTTTCATTCTGAGCTGATCTCAAAAAAATGGCTGTGCCTTTGAAGGGATCGTGAGATGAAAATACTGTATGGGGTTCCAGTTAGCGGTAGAGAAAGTGTGGGCTGGCTTATGTCCCTAGCACTCATGAGTGTTGTGATGCGAAGCCCACCTTCAAGATAGTGCTCAATGACATGTTTTTCTTCCTTTTCAATAGAAGATACTATTTCTGCAGCTTTGCTGTCAGCTCTCTTATTGCCGTCGGGCATATCTCAGACAATGCAGACAGGGCCAGCTCCTCATAGAGGGCTGTGATGGGGTGAGGGTTCCCAACAGAACCTGAACTTGTGGGTCCTGAAAAATATGTATATAAGGAGGATTCTTTTTTCACACTCAGAGATGTAAGGGAGCCCAAGGAGTATGGAGTCCATCCCTTCTTCCTTCATTTTCCAGATGAAAGCACTGAGGGGTTGTGACTTGCTCAAGGTCACTTAGATTGTAGGAGGGTGAAGACCAAATTTAAATTGGTCTTCTGATTCTAAAACGAGCTCTCTTTCTTCCATACTGACTTTACTCTCACCTTACTTTTCTTTCTTTCTTTCTTAATATTTTAATGATATCTTTTGTTGTTATGTCACTTTTATTTCTAAATATATTCTTCTCTGTTCTGATACCTAGCAAACTAATCCTTGTATAAAAAAAAAGAAGAAAAAAAGTGCTTCAGCAAAACTAGACAACACAACTAACTCTGATCATATATTTGTAACCCATAATCCTGCACTTGTGCAAAGAAAAGAGGGAATGATACTCCCCCACCCTCCACCTTTGCCTTTGTAGAAAACTTTTATGCTTTTTAGTTGAGCAATTCTGGGTTAAAAAGAGAAGAAAAAAAGTTATTTCTTTATTTTCTTGTGTGCAGCCCACAATTAAATGGGAATGGGCAGGGAGAAAGCTTCTTTGTTACGATTTTCCAGAAGGTGCTGGTTTGATTTGTCCATCTCTGCTCGTCTTGAAAAGCTTTTTAAGATGATCCTGCCAGGTTTATTGTCAGTGAGACAGTTTATTACAACAAAACAAAAGATACTCCTTCATTCAGAAGAAAAAGTGTTTAAAAGCACAACGGACCCAGTACGAAAAGATATTACCTCCTGCTCACAATTCATTCTTGCCAGCCTCCTTAAAGAGAAGTCACCTCAATGAGAGAAGACAGGATGCAATGACCATGCTCCCTCCCCACTGCAACAAAAAAATGATAATGTGATTATTAGTGCCCTGAGATCCCAGCAAGCCCCTGGAGGGGAGATAGAAGACAAAGTGACCAACCTAAGGGGGTGAGTCACTTCCAAAAGGTACGTCAGGAAGAACTATGGACCTGGAGTCAGGATACCTTTATTCTAGTCCTGATTCTGGTCCCAATGCGCTATCCCTTCCCCTTTGAGACCTCAGTTTCCTTGCCTGAAATAGGAGGGATTGGACTAAAATGATTTCTAAAGTCTCTTCCAGCTCTAATATTCAAAGAATTTAAGTTTCTCAGGGATAGACTTTTAGGAAGATAAATTTAGAACTGGGAGTGACTTTGAAGTCCAACCTCCCTCCTAGTGATTTGCCCTGGGGAACATAGGTAGTAAGTGGAAAAGCAAGGATTTGAACCAGAGTCCTCCAACTCTACATTTCGAGTGTTTCCTACCATGTCAGGCTATCTCTACCCCTCCTCTGGTTTAATGTTCACTTCTTCAGGCATACCCAATGAGCCACAGGGTGACTTGGACTTGCTTTTACATACTACCATTACATTTTTGGCCTCCATTTATTGGCTTTCGTTTTCAGCTAGACAGTTTCTCCCTGATCTCTGGACCCTATTGCTTGTATTTTTTCTTTGCTGGGAAAGAGTTATCATGGATTGGCTCTGCCCCCCTTTAGGAGATGGCAGGAGTGCAGGGAAGAAATGCTGGCAGTGACTCTTTTTCTTTTTTTTTTGACTGAAATGGAAAACATTTTATTTGTAGTCTTTTGTATTTACAATGTACATTTTCATCTAAATTACTCATAATACAAAGGCA
The DNA here is from genome assembly GCF_900497805.2 of Vombatus ursinus. Lineage (NCBI taxonomy): Eukaryota > Metazoa > Chordata > Mammalia > Diprotodontia > Vombatidae > Vombatus > Vombatus ursinus. The sequence goes on along the minus strand of NW_020948146.1, from coordinate 3,713 downwards.
GTAAGCATCTGACAAGGCAAATGATAGGATTTTTCATCATTTCAATCAGATATCATTGGAGAAACTGGGCAGAGAGACCTAGATCTTTGTTGTAATCAGTGGGAAGCATAAGAGTGATGAAATCTTGGGAAGCTGCTTTGGACACACTGAACCCCAGTGATAGTTTCTGGGTAAAAGTAAAATATATTATCTTCATTCATCATCATATTTCTTTCCTTGGAGCTAAAGGAATTTATATTTGAAGAAAAAAATTTCTAAGTTTGTTGCCAACCTGCAGGAAGGATTTGATGGATAGGAAGGGAGCTTTTGGTTTTTTGCAAGCTGATTTCCATTTCCTTAGGTTTATCACTGCCGTGGGGTTTGCTTTCTTTTGGGGCCATGCATTCAGAGTTTGTAGAAAGAAAAAGAAGAAGAAAAATAGTGCTATGTCCCTACCAAACAGTAAATTTCCTATTTTATGAATAGCCTTTGTACCAGGTACAATGATTGATTTACTGTTTCCTGACATAAAACCCATCTATAAAGTGTGCAAAAAATATTTTACAGGACCCTCACTCTGCTATGAAATAATTGTGCTCACTTCTGATGGGCTGCCTTGGGGCAAGTTTCATACTCCTCATTAAAAAAGACTGTCATTGTTATTCCTGCAGAACAGGGTAAAAAGGGCCAAATTGCGAGATTATAGCAGTGACTCTCAAACAAGCAACAATCCTTTGGATTTTTCAAGTGCAAAATTCTCAGTGGAGGGTCTTGGCCTGATCAATATTGGGAGGTTCTGTGAGTAACTTCCACACATTTCAGAGTACTTGGACTACGGAAGAGCTCATCATGAAAAGAACATTTTTTAGAGACTTTTTTTTCCCATCAGCATCTGTCTGATAGGAGCCGTATACAACAGACCAAGAGTTACTCAGGCAGCCAAAAAGCTTGACTTCACTATTTGGATGTATCCCCTCATTTCCTGCTTTCCTTCTAATTTTGATTTCGTTGGTTTTGTTTGTGCAAACCTTTTTAAATTTAATATAATCAAAATAATCAATACTAAATTCTTTAATGTTCTCTATCTGTTGTTTGGTCATAAAATTCTTTCCTTATCCAGAGCTCTGACAGGTAAATTTTTCCATGTTCCCGTAATTTGCTTATGATATCATTCTTTATGTGTATGTCATATGCCCATTTTGGTTTTATCTTTGTATGCAGTATGAGATATTGATCTAGTTTTTGTCAAACTGTTTTCCAGTTTTTCCAGCAGTTTTTGTCAAATAGTGAGTATAGATTAAAATTCCCCCATGCATTCTCATTCCATGTGATTCTTGACCATGGCATATCATAAATCCTGCTTGGAGGGTACAACCAACACACTAGTTCTTTGAGTAGAGGGTATTAAGAATCTGTGAAGTACTAGAGATATATTAAGCCTTTCCTTAGAATTAATGCTCCCCTTCCTCAATTCTGCCTCTTGGGATCATCAACTTCTTTCCAGACTCAAGGGCCAAAGTGCTACCTTTCACAGGAGATCTTTCTTGGAGAACTCTGTACCTCTCCCCTCCCCCTGCTAGCTGTGAATGCCTTCTATCAGGATCTGCATGCTAAGACCACACCTGTCTTTTTACTATAAGGAGACACCCCATTTTCCAGAGAGTTTGGCATAACAACAATCCTTTGCACTCACCCTCTCGATGAACTCTGCCCCAGCAAAACTCCCAGAATTGTTTTCCACCAGCCCCGGGTGGTCCCTGAGTTCAGATGAACACCTGCAGGAACCATGATCTGGTCATGAAACTCTGCTATGAATCAAACTTGTCTCATTGTTGCTGTTATCCCTCCTTGTCATGGCTACAGCCACAATGTAGCTACTGCTCTATGTATCCTCCTAGAGGAGCCCCTGGCACATGTGTCTAATTTCCTTCCCCCAACTGAATAAAGAAAGCTTTTTGCTTATGACCACTGTTATTTTTATTTTTTATTTTGTTTTTATTTTATTTCTTAGAGTTAACAGTGGTTGTGATAACCTGTTCTTTGATATTTTTCAGAGCTAGCTGTGGTTGTGATAACTTCTGTGAGCTCTCTGTATTTTATTTTTCAGAGTTAGCAGCAGTTGCATAACCTTTGTGACTCTTTGGCCGTTTATTTTCAGAGTTGACACTTCCCATCCAAGGTTACCTTGTGCCTGCCTTGTATATGTCATATATGTGCCATATGTTAGAATGTAAGCTCCTTGAAGGCAAGGACTTTCACTTTTGTCAAGTCAGGAAGCTTTTGTCAAGCATTTACTGTGTGCCAGCCACTGTGCTAAGCTCTGGGGATGCAAATATAGGCAAAAAGAAAGACTGTTTATATTAAAATGGGGGAGGACAACACATAAAAAAAGAGCCAAAACACTGGGAAGGTACACATGCAAGGGCAAGGGCACGGTGGTGAAGTCTAAGGAATGAGAGAAGGGGGCTGCAGGGGCCGAGGGAGAAGCCAACCAGAGCATGGTGGACCACCCGGGGCTGGTGGAAAACAATTCTGGGATTTTTGCTGGGGCAGAGTTCATCGAGAGGGTGAGTACAAAGGATTGTTGTTATGCCAAACTCTCTGGAAAATGGGGTGTCTCCTTATAGTAAAAAGAGAGGTGTGGTCTTAGCATGCAGATCCTGATAGAAGGCATTCACAGCTAGTAGGGGGGAGGGGAGAGGTACAGAGTTCTCCAAGAAAGATCTCCTGCAAAAGGTGGCACTTTGGCCCTTGAGTCTGGAAAGAAGTTGATGATCCCAAGAGACAGAATTGAGGAAGGGGAGCATTATGGTGGCAGAGAGTGAAGCACAGTTTGTCTGGGCCCTCTGTCAGAATGAAGGTTCCATGAAGAACTCACCAATGAGAGAAGGGGGCTGAAAGGGCATATTATAGTGCCTGGTATATTAACAAATGCTCACTGGTCATTTTTCAACTCTTCTGGAACGGGGCACCCCTTCTTAGCACTGAAGCCTTTGATTCATTTCTAAAGGAACATGGAATCACAGAATACTAGAGCTGGAAGTACCTTAGGGGTCATCTAGTACAACTTCATTTCATAGATGAGGAAACTGAGCCCTAGGGAAAGGAAGTGATTTGCCTAAGTATTCCCAACTAGTCAGGGGCAGGGCCAGAATTTAAACTCAGGTCCTCTAGTTCCAAATCCAGTGTTCTTTTTACTATGTCATATTTCCTACATTGGCTGAAATCTCAAATCCCACGATCAAATTGTCCAAGGCCCAGGGATGAGAGTCATGGAATTTTTAAGTCAAAATAGACCTTAGAGATCATCTAGTCTCCCATTAATGGTCAGCTCTAGGAGGTGGTTCGAAGCAAATCTTGATCATTAGGACACAATTCATGATGAGATGCTTTCATATTCAAACTGTTTTATGCTCATTAATTGATCTATCCACACAGAATAGCCTTTGCACATTAGCTTAATTATCAACATGATGTCCAGGAAACCTCAGACAGATGCCTGACACTGATGAGATGCTTTACTGACATGTTCTTTTGGAGAAAAGAAGTTTTCATCCCCCAAGCAGGATGCCAGAGCCTCTCAACTGCCCAAAAAGCTGTTTGTTACAATGACTTCCATGATTTCCATCTCAAACAGAGCTCTTACCATTACCTGGGAGGGTTACTTTGGATTTTTTTTGCTTAAACACACACACACACACACACACACACACACACACAGAGCTAGTATCAGT